>NC_068423.1:4345035-4647501 GCF_023373465.1 Oncorhynchus keta
GGCACCACTACGCTGTCAAGCGTTCAGTCCAGCGCTTCAGGGGCAACAGTGAGCGCAACAGGAGCATGCGGGAGGCCCAGAACCACGAGCGCCTGTGCCCCCACCCACACATCCTGGGCTTTGTGGCAGCCTGGGAGGAGGGGTGCCGCTTGTACATCCAGATGGAGCTGTGCTGCACCAGCCTGCTGCTGCACGCCGAGGCCCAACCTTCCAGCCCAGGTCAGTCAGTAAAAATTGGAAAGGTGCACTGTGTGACACATCATATGTTGCATACTACTGTTCTATGGATGTGATTTGTGAATGGCAGTGAAATTAAATGTTGTTAATGTGAGTTTCTTTGTATTTGTTTATAGTTCTTGTCACCTATTTCTGTCATTTGGGGTGTGATGATTTCTGTTGATACACTTTGTCTGACCGCCACTGATACACAAAACGCCAGTGCTAACAATACCTGAGGAATGTAACCCTGTGTGTCCATAATGACCATTTTTTTTCTCCCATTACTCAACAGATGAGCCTGCAGCGTGGGCATACCTGTGCGACCTCCTCTCGGCGCTGCACCATCTTCACGCCCGTGGCTTTGCCCACCTGGATCTCAAGCCGGCCAACGTGTTCCTGACGCGCTCTGGCCGCCTCAAATTAGGAGACTTTGGGCTAGCACTGGAGCTCCGAGGGGAGGGAGTCGCCGCTGGCCTGCCGGAGGGGAAGGGGAGGGAGAAGGAGGATGTCCAGGAGGGTGATCCCCGATACATGGCCCCAGAGCTGCTGAGGGGCGAGTATGGCCTTGCTGCTGATGTTTTCAGGTGATGATGCCGGTGCTCCCTATACTCATTAATAATGAAGTGATTCCCCTTTATGATGTGAAGTGCTTTGAGCACCTGGTGGGGAAAAAACATGATTTATATCTAATCAATTAGTAATAATGAGACTTTCCTGTTTCTCTCAGTCTTGGCGTGTCCATCTTGGAGCTGGCTTGCAATATGGAGGTGCCAAAAGGGGGAGAGGGATGGCAGCAGCTCAGGCAAGGCCGTCTACCTGCGGAGTTTACCAATGGTAATGGCAGGTTGTTGTTTTTTTGTACAATATATTTATTGGCTTTTTTTTACAATTTAACAATCTTCTAAATATGACACAGATAATGGGTAATGGCAGCTTTTACACATCTGAGACCGTATCCACAAAGCATCTCAGAGAAGGTGCTTGGAATCCTGTTAACCTGTTTTTAAGACAAAAAAACTAAACTCGGAGTAGGTTTTAGGATGATGTTCAGACACTGCTCAAACTCTGAGCCAGGAGTAAAACTCCTCAAAAGTTTCTCAGGTGCTAATCACAACAGTTTGAGGTACCGCAAAGGAAAGATGGTGATGACTCTCATTGATATTCTACCAAATGATGGGAAATCCCCAATTGCGGTAAGGCATCGCCAGCTGTGAACACGTTTCGGACAACCACGTTGAATGTAACTGTACATCAAATGTTGCAATGATAAAACGCTTAATATAATTTTTGCCTGACACAAATGTTGCAATGGTTAAATGCTTCTATGCTTCTAGTTTTTGCCTGACACCATCTCTGCCTAGTGAAATGGGCCTCGTGAAATCATTGTCAAAAGCCCAAGAGATGCATGTAGTTTTAGATTATTTATGGATTGATCATATCCTAGAAATATCCAATTCTTTCAACAAATCAATCAATCAAATTTTATTTATATAGCCCTTCGTACATCAGCTGATATCTCAAAGTGCTGTACAGAAACCCAGCCTAAAACCCCAAACAGCAAGCAATGCAGGTGTAGAAGCACGGTGGCTAGGAAAAACTCCCTAGAAAGGCCAAAGAAACCTAGAGAGGAACCAGGCTATGTGGGGTGGCCAGTCCTCTTCTGGCTGTGCCAGGTGGAGTTATAACAGAACATGGCCAAGATGTTCAAATGTTCATAAATGACCAGCATGGTCAAATAATAGTAAGGCAGAACAGTTGAAACTGGAGCAGCAGCATGGCCAGGTGGACTGGGGACAGCAAGGAGCCATCATGTCAGGTAGTCCTGGGGCATGGTCCTCGGGCTCAGGTCCTCCGAGAGAGAGAAAGAAAGAAGGAGAGAATTAGAGAACGCACACTTAGATTCACACAGGACACCGAATAGGACAGGAGAAGTACTCCAGATATAACAAACTGACCCTAGCCCCCCGACACATAAACTACTGCAGCATAAATACTGGAGGCTGAGACAGGAGGGGTCAGGAGACACTGTGGCCCCATCCGAGGACACCCCCGGACAGGGCCAAACAGGAAGGATATAACCCCACCCACTTGGCCAAAGCACAGCCCCCAAAGCAATTGCATGTGACACAGGAACCACTGACTCACTGCCTTTTTTAAATTATCAAGACACCTGCTGGTAACTTAACTGGTTAGGACAGCTCATGCACAACTTCTTTTTCTAATTATTATTTTTTTAACCAAATAGGGTAGAGTAAAATTTCTCTTAGCACTTACAACCAATTTTCTACTCTGAAATGCTTTGTGGCTACGACCCCAGGTCTTAAGAAAATATATATGATATGCATGTTGGATTGACTTTCAATGTTATACAAGATTTGCCCGTTTGATTTGTACTCCTCCTTTTCAGCAGTGAAATGAACCTGCACACTGTCATGTCCTTCCATTTTTGTCTAATATTGAAAAGCAATCGCGGGAGCATCAGTGTAAGGGAATAATTTTGTTCATATGGTTTGCACCTGGCAAATTTGTCTCGAGTCTGGACATTCACATTTTATGCCTATTAGGGTCATCCCTTTTTATCTTAATTTTCTGTTTCCCGTTATTGTCTGTGTACTTCCAGGCCTGTCAGTGGAGCTGCAGACTGTGCTGCGGATGATGCTGGCCCCGGAGCTGTCTGTGAGGGCCACCGTGCCCGAGCTCCTCACCCTGCCAGTGGTCAGGAGACACAGGTGGAGGCGCCATGTATCCCTCTTCCTCCGCGAAACCCTGCTCACACTAGTCGCCTTCTGCCAGGTTGGTAAACCCAGCCGCCATAACTTTCCACCTCCCTCTAAACTGCGATTTAACTATTTTGAATAATACATTTTGTTCAAACTCAACTGCTAACCAGTATAAGAAAATATATTCTAAAGTAGCTATGATATACAGGGATGCAAACTAGTCACCTTTCGGCAAAATTTGCCGTTTTGAATCCAAAATAGGTGACCTACATGATTCGTGTAGATCCATTGAGAAAATTTTGGGTGGGGGGTGGCTTTGGATCATAACTGGCTGTAAGCAAACGAGTAATGTGCTTTTGGAGCAATACTGGCCTTATCCAAGGCTCAGCTAATTGTTTACATAACAACATAATGCAGCACGTGACTGAAGAGAGAAGGAACAACCAATTTGCTAGTTACAGCATCAGCGTGCGCTCTGGAAAGACAGCAGAGAGTAGAAACGCAGTTTGCCGGTTACAGCAGCACGTTCCCTGGACGATAACGAAGAGGTAGGTGAGAAGCCTGACCACGGGGACAGGTGTGAGAAGATGATGGAGCGTACTTGAAAAACAACTGGCATTTGGAAAGTTTGAGGTGAGGGAGAAAGTGTGGTGGAACAAGTATTGTTAGCATTGTTAAGTATCTTGCTAGCTGGATCGAATTCTCCGTTAGCTAGCCAGAGAAATGTTGAGCAACATTAGCCAACTTAACTGATCAAATCATTTAGTTTATGGTGTGAAAATTAGTTGGTTAATGAAGTCAGACAACTAACGTTATCTAGCTAATGTTACAACATCAGATGAGCTAACGTTAGTAACCTAACCAATTCGCTATAGTATTAACTGGTATTTGACTCCTTTCCGTTCCTCAATTTATAACGCTTTAGTTGTTTACTAGGACCCTGGCAATCTGTGTGAAATTTTAACTAGCTAACTAACTACTATCTGAAATGTTTTCCATCTACAGTATGTGGTTTATTTTCAGAATGAGAGAATTAGTTGAACATGAGGCATTGCTTGTTAAACAAGTGGATTCAGGGATCAAGTGTAGCTGAAGCTGGGCCTGGCTTAAGCTGGATGCCACTATGGAGGTGAAAGGAACACAACACACTTTCCCTCTCTCTCTTTTTCAATATAGTGGATTAAAAGGGGTATGCCAGGTGTACTCTCTGCCTGAAAGATATCAATTATGCCAACAAAGGGTATCATGCTCTGCTGGCACATTGTGGAACTCATGTCCACAGGCAGAAATTGTATAATGTAGTAATGTGCAGTGTAGTCCAAAAATATCGCTTTTGTTGTTGAACTTGACAGTATCACTTGTGTGTGAGTGAGGTGGATTGTTATGTTTTATTTTACTCAGTGAACATTATTTTTGCACATGTAGCCTTGTGCACTTGATCGATATCTTCTATAGTGGCCACTATAATAGAGCAAAAAGAGTGGCAGTTAGTTTCATTCTATTTCTACTTTTAAGATGTTTTTCCCCAAGTGCAATATTTTAGATGTGTGGTCACAAACGTTCTATTATAAAGGCTGTCATGGCTAACTGCAATATTGGTGTATTGTTTTTTTTTTTTCCTCAAGACTTCAGTGTCGTTTGCTGTAAAGTCTGGGCAACAAATAGCATTGGATTGCTTTCTTTTAAGTTTTTTTTTTTTTTAGATGAGTTAGGTTCACATTAACCCCTTTTATTTTACACTCAGACTGATCATGTAAATCATATTATTTGTTGTTTAATTAGTTAACCTGCATTTCACGCTAAGCAGGGAATTAATTTTTTCACAAAATAAGTGTCTCCTTTTTGGGCCCTCACCAGTTTGCATCCCTGTGAATAGACTCTCAATGTTGTTCAAGATGGACCTGTTTGATTTGTACTTCTATTCAAATAAACTTGTGTATCTTCTACCTTTCTCTCTTAGTCTATTTTATACTCTGGTTGGGGGCTCTTCTCCTCTCTCAACCTCCCGTTCCTTCCACGCTGGACGCCCCCTTCACCGTGCACCCCTCCAAAGGAGAGTTCGGAGCTGGAGTTCATGCTGCCCCCCAGTGCCATGATGCACACTGACTCAGGCAGCCTCGAGGACGTGGTGTTTCTGCCCGACGCCCTGGGCCCGGAGCACTCCCCCACCTTCTCTCACAGGTAAATGACAAACTCTGAACTGACACGAGACCAGATAACATCCAAATGAGAGGGAGCATTTGAGATATTGATTGGGAGTTCTCCATTTAATGCAACCTCATTGTCCCTTTTTCTGCATATTCTTATACACTGAGTGTACAAAACATTAGGACACCTGCGTTTTCCATGAGACTGGCCAAGTGAAAGCTATGATCCCTTATTGTTAAATACTCTTCAATCGGTGTAGATGAAGGGGTTAAAAAGTATTTGAGACAGTGATGTATGTTTGCCATTCAGTGTGAATGGGCAAGACAAAAGATTTTACTGTCTTTGAACGGGGTATGGTAGTAGATGCAATGCGCACCGGTTTGAGTCTTGTCAAGAACCACAACACTGCTGGACCTTAGAGTTCCACTTCTTTCAGCAAAAAAACAAGAAACTGCGATTGCAGTGGGCTAAGGAATGAAAACAGTTGCCCCTGGAGAATTGGAAAAACATTGCCTGGTCAGAATCTGGGTTCCTGCTGATGGGTGGACTAGGGTATGGAGAAAAGCATTTACTCAAGTGGTTATCAACATTGCAGGCTGGTGATGTGGGATGTTTTCATGACACACATTGGGCCCCTTGATGAAAGTGGAGCAATGTTTGAATGCCACAGGATATCTGAACATCATTGCTAATCAGGTGCATCCCTTCATGGCGGTAGTGTATCCATCTGCAACTCAGTTTTTTTCAGCAGGCTAGAATTGTCCAGGAATGGTTCCATGAACATGTCTTTGAATTCAGCTTACTGCAGTGGCCTGCCCAGTCACAAGATCTCAATCCAGTTGAGCATCTGTGGGATGAGATGGAGCGAGCTATTTAGAGTAGTGATCCACTACCAGCCATCTTGACACAACTGTGGGATGCATTGGAGTCAACATTGGCTAGCATCCGTAGGGAACGCTTTCGACACCGTTTAGAATCCATGCCCAATGAAGTGAGGCTGTTCTGAGGCAAAAGTGGGTGCAAGTCAATATTAGGAAGGTGTTCCTAATGTTTTGTACACTCAGACTACTTTACTGTCACTGGATAATGTACAGTACCAGTCAAAAGTTTGGACACCTATTCATTCAATGGTTTTTCTTTATTTGTATTATTTTCTATGTTGTAGAATAATAGTGAAGACCAAATAACACACATGGAATCATAGTAACCAAAAAAATGTTAAACAAATCAACATTTATTTTATTTTTGAGATTATTCAAAGTATCCACCCTTTGCCTTGATGACAGCTTTGCACACTTGGCACGCTCTCAACCAGCTTTAAAAAAATATATATATATATATATATATCTTATTAGGCAAGTCGGTTAACCTCTCTGGGATATGTGGAACGGTAGCGTCCCACCTCGCCAACAGCCAGTGAAATTGCAGGGCGCCAAATTCAAAACAACAGAAATCCCATAATTAAAATTCCTCAAACATACATGTATTCTACACCATTTTAAAGATACATTTCTTGTAAATCCAGCCACAGTGTCCAATTTCAAATAGGCTTTACGGCGAAAGCACATCAAACGATTATGTTAGGTCAGCACCTAGCCACAGAAAAACATACAGCCATTTTCCAAAGAAGGAGAGGTGTCAGAAATAGCATTATAAATATTCACTTACCTTTGATCTTCATCAGAATGCACTCCCAGGAATCCCAGTTCCACAATAAATGTTTGTTTTGTTTGATAAAGTCCATAATTTGTCCAAACACCTTCTTTTTGTTTCTCACGAGGCACGGGCAAGTCCAGGCGAAAGTTCAGACAAAGTCCAAAAAGTTATATAACAGGTTGTAGAAACATGTCAAATGATGTATAGAATCAATCTTTAGGATGTTTTTATCATACATCTTCAATAATGTTTCAACCGGACATTTCCTTTTGTCTTTAGAAATGCAATGGAACGCAGCTAACCCTCACGGGCACCGCCGAGACTGAGCTCATGGCACTCTGCCAGACCCCTGACTCAATCAGCTCTTATTCTCTCCTTCTTCACAAGGTTCTAAAGACTGTTGACATCAAGTGGGAGCCTTAGGAAGTGCAATATGACCCCATAGACACTGTATATTCGATAGTCAATGGCTTGTAAAAACTACAAACCTCAGATTTCCCACTTCCTGGTTGGATTTTTTTCTCAGGTTTTTGCCTGCCATATGAGTTCTGTTACTCACAGACATCATTCAAACAGTTTTAGAAACTTGTGTTTTCTATCCAAATCTACTAATTATATGCATATTCTAGCTTTTGGGCCTGAGTAGCAGGCAGTTTACTCTGGGCACCTTATTATCCAAGCTACTCAATACTGCCCCCCCCCCAGTCCCAAAACATTGGAACAAATTCTTATTTACAAGGACGGCCTACCAAAAGGGCTACGGGGGCTGAAAAAAAAAAAAAATTATACATCACGACAAGAGACAACACTACATAAAGAGAGACCTAAGACACAACACAACATGGCAGCAGCACAAAACATGGTACAAACATTATTGGGCACAGACAACAGCACAACGGGCAAGACGGTAGACGCAACAATACATCACGCGAGGCAGCCACAACTGTCAGTAAGAGTGTCCATGATTTAGATAAACACTCAAAATTGACAGTTTTATTGCAGCTCGTTCCAGTCGCTGGGATGTGTGCTTTGGGGACCTTTAACAGAATGTGACTGGCAGAACGGGTGTATGTAGAGGATGAGGGCTGCAGTAGATATCTCAGATAGGGCGGAGTGAGGCCTAAGAGGGTTTTTATAAATAAGCATCAACCAGTGGGTCTTGCAACGGGTATACAGAGATGACCAGTTTACAGAGGAGTATAGAGTGCAGTGATCTGTCCTGTAAGGAGCATTGGTGGCAAATCTGATGGCCGAATGGTAAAGAACATCTAGCCTCTTGAGGGCACCCTTACCTTCCCATCTATAAATTTAGTCTCCGTAGTCTAGCATGGGTAGAGTGGTCATCTGAATCAGGGTTAGTTTGGCAGCTGGTGGAAGGGGCCAGAAGAGAGCTTAGGGCATTTAGAGTACAGGCCGGTGCTGGTGGTGGCTGATAACACCCAGACACAGTCAACAAAGGGTTATTTGAAAGTTTTTAATGTGTAAAACCAGCAAATCAAATTGTTTAGGGACAGACTTGGCGGAGACAACCGAGCACTGAAGATGCGTTTCAATTAACAGGTGTGCCTTAAGTTAAGAAAAGTGCAAGGGTGGCAATTTATTTGTCCGCCACTGTACCTGTTAAGCGAAAAGAGTCAACAATAAAAAATATATTGAAGGAAAAAGGAAACCGCACACTGCTCTTGATAGTATCACCGATCTTTAATAAGCTTACGTATCGGCCACACGGCCTTCCTCAGAGCTTTTGGGATTTTTTGAAAGTTGCACCATTACGTGGACCTGGCCCCACCCACATCCGTTCAACACATCGAAGGGGGTTGGAGGCAAAGGAAAAACATAAGTGTTTCCAAATATAACAATATGCATTTCATAAATATTACAAATGTGTATAAATAAGGTGTATTAAACACTTATTTTAAATCTCAATGGGGACATAAAAAGTTTTCATTAGTCATAGGTTACATCATACGAAAATATTCACACTTTATCATGTTGTTGCACTGTGCGCATCCTCTGCATTTATAGCTACCATTTGGTAGAGGGTGTAAAAGAGCTTGGCTAATTTTATGTGGCTGGCAGTTGGCATGAACCAATTTATTGCGTAAATTGCGACCTCTCCTATACACAACTCTGTACAGAAAAGAAACGGACAGAAATACTCTACTACAGATTGACAGCTTCCACCCTGAGCCATTACAAAGACTTGAGACTTCCAAGAAACCAGTTTTTTAGACTGCGCAGTATATTACACTCCACAGAGGATTATCTAGAAAAAACAGCGGAGATGCACATGACGGTTTCTAAAAAAAGGCTATCCCTCACAATGTGTGGATGAAGCTCATAATTTGGCATTGGGGAAAAAAACACAAAAGGAACTGCTACAAAAAAAGACCCGCTAAAGCCAAAGAACACTCTTTAATGTTCACAACTACATATACTTTGAATTCGAGAAAAGTGGGAGGTGTGGTCAAGAAACACTGGAATATTTTATCGGACCCAGCTTTGCCGGCTGAATTTAAATATCCACCACGTATTGTAAATAGGGTTCCATTTGATTTCTCAATCCACATATCGAGATAGTGAACACGTTGAGTGTCACGTTCAATAGTGAATTTGAGATTCGGGTCAGTGTCATTGAGTAATGCCATAAAATCTGACAATTCTTCTTCAGTTCCTTCCCATATACAAAAAATGTCGTCAATATATCGATACCACTTCAGGACTTTATTCAAAAATGGATTCTCGTTTACATTATAAACAAAACGTTCTTCAAAAAGACTTATATAGAGGTTAGCATAACTCGATGGTCTCTACATTCGCTTCGCTCTGTTCCATTAGTTTGGAGGTAGTATTCATCATCAAACCTGAAACATATTCAGCCAATTCTAGAATGAAGTTTGTTGGTGGATATTCATTAGTATCTCTGTCTCCCAAATAGTGTGCTAGTGCTGCCAGCCCCCCCACATGGGGAATGCTGGTATATAGACTCTCGACATCTAATGTGACCAAAATACAGTCTTCTTTTAAACCCGTTATTGGTGAGATCTTGTTTATAGAGTATTTTACATATGATGGAAATGATTGCCCATGAGATTTAATAAAAGAGTCTACAAAGTTCGACAAAGGCTCTAGCATTGAGCCTATTCCTGCAACCACTGGTCTGCCTTGATAGTTGCCTTGTGTTTTAGGTTTGTGTAATTTCCTTAAAATATATATGCATGGACGTATGGCACAGTTGCAGCAAAGGTATTCAGGTTTTGAGATCAGGTTGTTTAATAGGGCTTGCTCCAGATTCGAGCATATATCCCTTTGGAACACCTGTGTGGGATCAACACTCAGTTTTCTATAGAAACGTTCATTGCTGAGTTGTCTCTGAATTTCTTTTTATGTTTTTCATAGTCTAAAACAACCACAGCACCACCCTTGTCTGCAGGTTTTATAACCAAATATTAATCTTTCATTAATTCATTGAGTGCCAGTTCTTCTGTTCTAGTGAGATTCTTCTGAATATGGTTTGTTTGTCTCATATACTGACATGGCTTCTTGTTCGACTAACCTACAATAGGTATTAATCGGAGTTGTTAACCATGGGACAGAATTAGCTTTTGGGCTTAAAATGGGTACCTCTTTGATCTGTTTCTAGGCCCGAATCAGTGTTTTGCGAAAACACATGCTTAAATTTAATCTTGCGAATGAATTTAAACAGATCTACTTTCGTATCGAATGGTTTATCTGTTCATGTAGGTACAAAAGAGAGAGACTTGAGCGTCAGTAATGTCTTTTTTGGAGAGGTTGATTACCGTGTCCCGCTGTAGCTCCATGTCCACGGTCTGTGTTCCTGGTCTCCTCTTCAACCGCTTGCCTCTCCTGCATCATTTATTTTCTTTCGTGGAGTCCTCTGTTGCTTCCGGACTAAAAAACAACAGACTGTGTGCCCATGGTAGCTGGAGTCACTGTCTGTAGGGAATTCGTTCTGTGGATGCCTCTGTGTCTAAGTTTCCATGTCCTCCCGCTGCTGCGTATCTGTGTCCCCTGATCAGCAGTGCGTCCCTCCGTCGGCCTCTCCGTGCTCCTGTTCTTGGGTCTTCCCATGCGTACACCCGGCTGAGTTGGTAGTCCTCTGTCTCGCTGGTATTTCTTGATCTTTGTTGCTTGTAGAGAGTCTCTGTATTTCCCAATGGACTGCTTGATCGTATCGTCTATGGCTGTAAAATTAAGGCCTAAAATCTCCTTCATTATAGCCTCATGTTCGCTAATCTTAACTTGAACTTATTTCACTTCCTTCGACACATGTTCCACGATTTAATAGCATTAAATCTAATGAGCATTTGTTGAGTATTTCACCCCATTGCTGAACGAAAGTTGTATTGTTTTCCCCTATTGTAGGCTCCTTCTGTATTCTCAGTCCTCTTGGAATGCGCCTGTTGCGCCAATACTCGCTAAGAGTGGTGCCATGCAGGAACAAACGTGTTTCTTTCTCTCGGAGTCTCTGTAGTTGGATTTTGAGTTCGACAGTCGAGCGTGGAACTGGGTTGTTCATGTTGGAGGTAGGAAAAATAATCTTATTGGCGACTTCTTGTGTGAATGAAAGGGTACTCTCACAACGTGTGGTAAGTGAGTTAATCTCTCGTAGTGGATCCATTGTATACTTGGTACGTCTTTTACTTCTGTGTATACTTACAAGATTTCAGAGTGCAGAGTGAAAAATGGTTATTCAAAAGGCACTCGCACATCTGAGCAATCTAATTTGCAGGTGCATGGCAACAATTGAACAAGATGAAGGAAAAAGGAAACCGCACACTGCTCTTGATAGTATCACCGATCTTTAATAAGCTTACGTATCGGCCACACTGCCTTCGTCAGAGCTTTTGAAATTTCGTCAGATTTTTTGAAAGTTGCACCATTACGTGGACCTGGCCCCACCCACATCCGTTCTACACATCGAAGGGGGTTGGAGGCAAAGGAAAAACAAATAAGTGCTACCAAATATAACAATATGTATTTCATAAATATTACAAAAGTGTATAAATAAGGTGTATTAAACACTACTTTTAAATCTCAATGGGGACATAGAAAGTTTTCATTAGTCATAGGGTACATCATACGAAAAACATCAGAATAATCTACAAGAGACACATATTTCTTGTTCAAATTCACAACATAACATAGGCATAATAAAAAATATATTAAAATAAAATGCAATGTTACCACTGCTGCTGAAAAAGTATAGGGAGATCAATATTTTGTCCATCCTTTTAGCCACAGTTACTCAATAGAAAAAGGCTTAACTTATATTTCACTTATTATTGCCCTTTGAAATTCACACAATTTTCTCATTCAACAGAATCAAATCCCGGCTATCCATGGGAAGCACATCCACCCCTCTGCCGAAATCACCTCCAGTATTTCATCAACTCAGTCCTGCCCACACCCCTACACACTCTGGTCACATCCACACACCTTCACCTAACCTCAACCTCGCACACACACCCTCCAGCATCCACTCAGACAGATCCTGCCACACAATGACAGCACTCACAGGGTCCCCCAAAGGCACAGGCTCTCACAGACTCAGCCAGATAGACCGGTCCATGGACGCACACAATCAGCACAACACATCTACACACACTTCCCAATGGCCCGTCCGGAACTGGGTCCGCTCAGAGCCCCTCCCTCGACCCAGCTTTGAACCAAAGAACCTGCTCAGTCTGTTCGATGAGACGACAACTACGTTGGAAGGACAACCCTGAGAACGAGACTGTAAATTGTGTTGAACAACGACGTACTAACTCCGGCTTTACATTGTAATAGATGGAGAACCACTGGACTGAATTGCCATGTGTATTATATAGTTCTCAGTTTCTGTTTTTAAAATGCCTGTTTCAAACAATTGTTTTGCTTGAAATTTGTCCATTTTGTTCTGCTTTTATGAGTTAACAAGTTCTTACTTCAATTTGTAATTGATTGCATTAAAAGAATGGGTCAAGTGATTATATACCGTATTCCGTTATGAACTTTTCATGTCTTTGTATATTCACAATCAACTATTTTGGTGATGGCAAGAATGTTTAATAGCTCATATTTACTTCTATAATCCATGACTCAAAGCCAATTAAAGAGATGTTGGAAGCTTATCCTGTCTATTTATACTCAATTGATTACATGTGATCCATAGATGGGGGGGATCATCCCAAAGATTGACTGAAAATAATATAATTGCAGTTTACACACATCTAGACATAAGGTTAGTGTTCCCACACGTCCATATCTCCATGTTACAGGACTTGTTTACTGAAGACAAAGGTGACCACCTGTGCTAATTAGCATGCTCTGAACACCTGCGTGTAAGCTTAACCCTTGTGGTGTTCATGTTTTTGTTATTCACCCAAAGAACGTGGGTCTGATGGACCTACTGCATTATTGGGTTTTTAAAACAGTACAGCCGTAACAATTTACGTAAAAAATACTTCATGTTGACTTATATCAATCACAAGAGAGAGACAGCGTACATGGTTAATATTTGCCATTTACCTCTGCTAGAATACATTTATCAATGAAAGCACTTTTATTTTTTAGAGAATGTGATTTTTGTAAACAAATCTATTTAAATTAAGACATGGGTGGAATTATTGTTTATCTTGAACAAATATAAATGAAACAAGGTTTTCATCACTATTGATGTTTATTGCTTTGAACTGAACAAATTGGAAGGACAGATTTTACATACAGTATTTAATGGAAATGATAAATGAGCCCCGTTAAACACAAATTAAGGCCGGTCTACAAACCACATGAGGAACTGTATTTCTTGCACTTGATGCATGTGTACTGTGTCTTCCTGTCCTTGGGTCCACACACATCGCAGTGCTTCTTGTTGCTTCCGGCTGCAATCTTGAATGATGAAAACACTTAGTTCAGCAATTTGTCTAACATCTCACTCACTCACGTAAAATAGTTACGGCAGACCCAGGTAGGAGAGTCAGATACACACACATGTGAAAACATCACTCACACTTGTTGGTTCTGTGGGTCAGACGGTTTTATCGATTTGTAACGGAACAACAGTCGAGGTTATTATATGACCGACTGACCTTCAGTTAGGCCTGCGCAATATAGGCCTATGCAATAATAAATGCATCTTCATATGGGATTTTATTATAGGCATAATAGGCTAGGAGTAGCTATAGATTGAACTTATAGGGCTATGTATACCATGCTATAATGTTTATTACCTACCTGCATTCTTTCTGTAGGCTACCTCTGTATCATTGACATCCAAAATGTTTTGCGCATGGAGACAGCAGGTGTGTTTTTCTGCATGGATTCTGTTGGCTACTATATATTTCTGGCTGCATATATTTTCAGAAGGTGAATGCCAAATCATGGCACAGCTGCTCTATTTGGATAGGGCGGTGAGAAATTCAGTGCATCGTCTTGCTTATCAGAAACATGCTGTGCCGGACACCATGGCATTCCAGATGCGGTTATGGCCTTTAGGCCATAATTGGTATAGGGGTTGAATTGCCACATCAAACGTTTAGAATGTTTAAATAGTATATGATATTATCAATGCTCCAATATTGATATAACATAGTTTTATAAACATTTACGTACATACACTTGTTTTCACACCATGAAGCTAAAAACACCCCTAGAAAACATAGTGTAACAAGCCAAGTCTGGTCATGGAATCCCCCCCAATTTTTAGTTTTAGTTTTTTGTCTTTGGGATGAATCAGACATATTTGTTCAATACCCTACCCCTGGTGGCCTTGGAGTGCTCAGTAGCGTCCCCCACAGGTGCAATTTCTCCAAACTTTGATGATTTGTAAATCAACAATAGATAAACATATCCAAACATTACTTGACATGCAGTTCCTTAAGGGATCCTTTTAAAATAATGTCGGACCCACATTCCATGCTTGAATATCAAGGACTGAAAAACACATTTCAAAAAGTGCACAACTTCAAACATTGAATTGGCATATGGTGATGCAGTACAACTTTATTGAGTTATTAATGAATGTACATATCATTTTACATGTCAATTAGAATGAAATTGGTGAAGATATAATTGACATTCCTAACCCTAGGATTAGGTGGAAAACTACAAAATACGCCATATTTGTAGTTCACAACTTCTGGTTTAGGGAACAAATTGTATGTCTTTTTTTGTTTTTAAATAGGCTACGTTATTTTATTTTTAAACTAATATTGCATAAGCAAACGTATCAAAAAGTATAATACAAATTTGACAGGAAACATGATACCTACAGGAAGTATCAATATGTCAGGTCACGCGACATAACCGTTCTGGAAGCGCCACTGTGGTCACTAGTTACCACAGCCACAAAGTCATAAACCCAGCTGATTTCTACAATGTATCTTTTTAAAATGAGATTTTTAACCTAACCCTACCCTTAACCACACTTCTAACCTCATGCTTAACTATAATCTTAAATTAGGATAACATTTTTGTTTTCATAAATTTTTACAATGTATATATATACTGAACAAAAATATAAACATAATATGTAAAGTGTTGGTCCTGGTCCCATGCTTCATGAGCTGAAATAAAAGATGTTGCATACGCACTAAAAGCTAATTTCACTCACATTTTTGGGAAAAATGTGTTTATCTTCCTGTTAGTGAGCATTTCTCATTTTTTCCAAGATAATCCATCTAAATGACAGGTGTGGCATATCAAGAAGCTGATTAAACAGCATGATCAATACACAGGTGCACCTTGTGCTGTGGACAATAAGTCCACTCTAAAATGTGCAGTTTTGTCACACAACACAATGCCACAGATTCATCAAGTTTTGAGGGAGAGTGTAATTGGCATGCTGACTGCAGGCATGTCCAGAACTGTTGCCAGTGAATTGAATGTTAATTTCTCTACCATAAGTGTTGTTTTAGAGAATTGGGCAGTACGTTCAAATGGCCTCACACCCGCAGACCCCGTGTAACCACGCCAGCCCAGGACCTCCACATTCGGCTTTTTCACCATAGTCTGAGACCAGCCACCTGGACAGCTGATGAAACTGTGGGTCTGCAAAAACTGTCAGAAACCATCTCAGGGAAGCACACATCTCAATGAAGCTCATCTGTGTGCTTGTTGTCCTCATCAGGGTCTTGACCTGACTGCAGTTTGGCGTCGTAACCATCTTCAATGGACAAATGCTCACCTTCGATGGCCACTGGCAAGACAGAGAAGTGTGCTCTTCACGGATGAATCCCAGTTTCAACTGTACCGGACACATGGGACTATAATTTGAAAAGCAGATGTTGGCTGCGTTTCCTTTACTCTGCGGTCCAACTCATCCCAAACCATCTCAATTGGTTTGAGGTCGGGTGATCGTGATGGCCAGGTCATCTGATGCAGCACTCCATTTCCTTGGTCAAATAGCCCTTACACAGCCTGGAGGTGTATTTTGGGTCCTGTTGAAAAACAAATTATAGTCTCACTAAGCGCAAACCAGATGGGATGGTGTATCGCTGCAGAATGCTGTGGTAGCCATGCTGGTTAAGTGTGCCTTGAATTCTAAATAAATCACAGACGGTGTCACCAGCAAAGCACCCCCACACCATCACACCTCATCTTCCATGATTCAGGTGGGAACCACACATGCGGAGATTATCCATTTACTTACTCTGTGTCTCACAAAGACACAGCGGTTGGAACCAACGATCTCAAATTTGGACTCATCAGACAAAAGGAAAGATTTCCACTGGTCTAATATCCATCGCTCACGTTTCCTGGCCCAAGCAAGTCTCTTCATGTTATTGGTGTCCTTTAGTAGTTGTTTTTTTGTTGCAGCAATTCGACCATGAAGGCCTGATTCACGCAGTCTCCTCTGTACAGTTGATGTTGAGATGTGTCTGTTACTCTGTGAAGCATTTATTTGGGCTGCAATTTCTGAGGCTGGTAACTCTAATAAACTTATCCTCTGCAGCAGAGATAACTCTGGGTCTTCCTTTTCCTCATGAGAGCCAGTTTCATCATAGCGCTTGATGGTTTTGAGACTGCACTTGAAGATGCTTTCAAAGTGTCTTAAAGTAATGATGGACTGTCGTTTCTCTTTACTTATTTGAGCTGTTCTTGCCATAATATGGACTTGGTCTTTTACCAAATAGGGCTATCTTCTGTATACCACCTGTTAAAAAGAAAATTGCTATTGCAACCTCTTTGATTGCAAAGATTGATTGAGACCAAAAGCTCCAGAGAAGTTTCAAGTGTTTATTACCAAGGATGCTGTGAGCTGAGTACATACATTTAGAAAGTTCACAACACATCTTATACTCTTCCCTCCTTTTGGTCACCACACTTTTGTATACATTTTATGACCCCAAGGAGTTTCCCATATCTCCCCTGTGGAATGTCCATGGTCCTCTCTTTGTTTTGCTAGATGTTTAAAAAATAAATAAAACATCACCTTTATTTTATTTAACCAGGTAAGCTAGTTGAGAACAAGTTCTCTTTTACAACGTCAGAATCACACCCCGTCCATCTTCACTGTCCTGGGCCTGACCCTGCTCTCTGATACTAGGCAATTTTCTCTTATCTGATTAGGTCAACCATTTCAAATTAGCATACACACAGTTTCATGGCCTAAACTCCATTAATACTCACAGTAATCATTCACTAATCAGGATACAAACAAACCACAGTTTAACTTGAAACATGTTACATTTTAACAGAATCCATCACACACTTACCTTGCTTGTCACAACACAACTGATTGGCTCAAACGCATTAAGAAATTCCACAAATGAACTTTTAACAAGGTACACCTGTTAATTGAAATGCATTCCAGGTGACTACCTCATGAAGCTGGTTGAGAGAATGCCAAGTGTGTGCAAAGCTGTCATCAAGGCAAAGGGTGGCTGCTTTGAAGGATCTCAAACAAAATATATCTTGATTTGTTTAACATTTTTTTGGTTACGACATGATATGTGTTATTTAATAGTTTTGATGTCTTCACTATTATTCTACAATGTAGAAAATAGTACAAATAAAGAAATACCCTGGATTGAGTAGGCGTGTCCAAACTTTTGACTGGTTCTGTATATAGCCACATATGACACAGCCACAATGTCAAAATTGGCTATATTGTCAAAGACAACACAGAGATATCTGTTCGAAGTCCCTGTTTAACATTCTCCCTCTTCTATCATTCTCTCTGTCCCTTTATATGTCAGAGAGTTTGTTGTTGTTTTGATCATAACCTGTAAAATGTACCATTTATTTCCTCTAATTGAAATTGTAATAATAATACACGCGGCAGGGTAGCCTAGTGGTTAGAGCGTTGGACTAGTAACCGAAAGGTTGCAAGTTCAAATCCCCGAGCTGACAAGGTACAAATCTGTCGTTCTGCCCCTGAACAGGCAGTTAATGCCAAGATAATGGGATTCATTGCCCTTGGCAGTCAACAGTTCTCTGTCATGGATGATGTTAGCTTTCACCGTTTGGTCGAGCACCCAGAGCACCGGTACACACTACCAAGTAGGCGCTATTTTTCAGATGTTGCCCTACCGGAGTTACACAGTAACACAGCTACTTGCTATGGGCGTCACTGCTATTAGATTCACGACTGACATTTGGACCAGCGATGTCAAATCAAATAAATCAAATGTATTTATAAAGCCCTTCGTACATCAGCTGATATCTCAAAGTGCTGTACAGAAACCCAGCCTAGCACAGTGGCTAGGAAAAACTCCCTAGAAAGGCCAAAACCTAGGAAGAAACCTAGAGAGGAACCAGGCTATGTGGGGTGGCCAGTCCTCTTCTAATCTGCCGGGTGGAGATTATAACAGAACATGGCCAAGATGTTCAAATGTTCATAAATGACCAGCATGGTCAAATAATAATTAGGCAGAACAGTTGAAATTGGAGCAGCAGCACGGTCAGGTGGACTGGGGACAGCAAGGAGTCATCATGTCAGGTAGTCCTGGGGCATGGTCCTAGGGCTCAGGTCCTCCGAGAGAGAGAAAGAAAGAGAGAATTAGAGAAAGCATATGTGGGGTGGCCAGTCCTCTTCTGGCTGTGCCGGGTGAAGATTATAACAGAACATGGCCAATATGTTCAAATGTTCATAAATTACCAGCATGGTCAAATAATAATAAGGCAGAACAGTTGAAACTGGAGCAGCAGCACGGCCAGGTGGACTGGGGACAGCAAGGAGTCATCATGTCAGGTAGTCCCGGGGCATGGTCCTAGGGCTCAGGTCCTCCGAGAGAGAGAAAGAAAGAGAGAAGGAGAGAATTAGAGAACGCACACTTAGATTCACACAGGACACCGAATAGGACAGGAGAAGTACTCCAGATATAACAAACTGACCCTAGCCCTCCGACACATAAACCACTGCAGCATGAATACTGGAAGCTGAGACAGGAGGGGTCAGGAGACACTGAGGCCCCATCCGAGGACACCCCTGGACAGGGCCAAAAAGGAAGGATATAACCCCACCCACTTTGCCAAAGCACAGCCCCCACACCACTAGAGGGATATCTTCAACCACCAACTTACTTATTATTATTATATTATATATATATAACTTACCATCCTGAGACAAGGCTGAGTATAGCCCACAAAGATCTCCGCCATGGCACAACCCAAGGGGGGCAACCCAGACAGGATGACCACATCAGTGAATCAACCCACTCAGATGTCAGCCCCATGAGCATCCCGAGTCTGACAGCACAGTGGGTCGACGAGGATTTCGTACTGAGGAAAGACATATTGCATGCTCAAGAATGTGCTGGTTCTCATACCGCTGCTGCCATTTCAATGGCATTTGATAACATGTTTGAAACTTGGAAACATGAATATACTCCTAGTTCCATTCGAACAACTGACTTGAGAAATAAGATAATCAACTGCATCTGCAGCAGACGTGATACCTTCTGTCGTAGCATTGAACGCCTGCACAACAAAACTGCCGACACAGACCGTGGGAATACCTAGGATAGGGTAAGTAAGGGTAAGTAATCCTTCTCACCCCCCTTCTCCCCCAACAAGATTTAGATGCAAGTGGCTGTTCCACTGGTTGTCATAAGGTGTATGCACCAATTTGTAAGTCGCTCTGGATAAGAGCGTCTGCTAAATGACTTAAATGTAAATGTAAATGTGGGGTTAAAGTAAAAGTACTCTACAAGGGCAGTGAACAAGTGATTCGGAGGCATTCTTTCTGAGCTTCTTTACAGTGTCACTGTGCTAGGTACAGTGCTCAATGCTAGGTACAAGGACCGCTACTTTGATGCAGACAAACAGGGTTTACGTGAAATGTTACAGACACAGCTGGATAAGATGGAAACGGACACAGTGACAGTGCGAACCGAGGAAGAGAGGCCACGGACAGACAGAGCTGAAACTTCACTGCTTGACATATATGATGAAATCCTCGTTGAGACTGAACAAATTAACAATGAAACAGCAAAGCAAGTATGTGAAAGAAATAGCTTTTGATTATGTTTTACTGTTAATGGGGACATACACTACCGTTCAAAAGTTTGGGGTCACTTAGAAATGTCCTTGTTTTAGAAAGAAAAGCTAAATGTTTTGTCCATTAAAATACCATCAAATTGATCAGAAATACAGTGTAGACGTTGTTAATGTTGTAAATGACTTTTGTAGCTGGAAACGGCAGATTTTTTTATGGAATGTCTACACAGGCGTACAGAGGCCCATTATCAGGCGGTGGCCCGTTCCTGTAGGTTCATGCTCTACAACATCCGCAGAGTACGACCCTGCCTCACACAGGAAGCGGCGCAGGTCCTAATCCAGGCACTTGTCATCTCCCGTCTGGATTACTGCAACTCACTGTTGGCTGGGCTCCCTGCCTGTGCCATTAAACCCCTACAACTCATCCAGAACGCCGCAGCCTGTCTGGTGTTCAACCTTCCCAAGTTCTCTCACGTCACCCCGCTCCTCCGCTCTCTCCACTGGCTTCCAGTTGAAGCTCGCATCCGCTACAAGACCATGGTGCTTGCCTACGGAGCTGTGAGGGGAACGGCACCTCAGTACCTCCAGGCTCTGATCAGGCCCTACACCCAAACAAGGGCACTGCGTTCATCCACCTCTGGCCTGCTCGCCTCCCTACCACTGAGGAAGTACAGTTCCCGCTCAGCCCAGTCAAAACTGTTCGCTGCTCTGGCTCCCCAATGGTGGAACAAACTCCCTCACGACGCCAGGACAGCGGAGTCAATCACCACCTTCCGGAGACACCTGAAACCCCACCTCTTTAAGGAATACCTAGGATAGGATAAAGTAATCCTTCTCACCCCCCTTAAAAGATTTAGATGCACTATTGTAAAGTGGCTGTTCCACTGGATGTCATAAGGTGAATGCACCAATTTGTAAGTCGCTCTGGATAAGAGCGTCTGCTAAATGACTTAAATGTAAATGTAAATGTAAATCAGCAACATCACTCCTGTGTTCCAATGGCATGTTGTGTTAGCTAATCCAAGTTTATAATTTTAAAAGGCTAATTGATCATTAGAAAACCCTTTTGCAATTATGTTAGCACAGCTGAAAACTTTAGTTCTGATTAAATAAGCAATAAAACTGGCCTTTACACTAGTTGAGTATCTGGAGCATCAGCATTTGTGGGTTCCATTACAGGCTCAAAATGGCCAGACACAAAGACTTTCTTCTGAAATTTGTCAGTCTATTCTTGTTCTGAGAAATGAAAACTATTCAGTGCGAGATATTGCCAAGAAACTGAAGATGTCGTACAACGACGTGTACTACTCCCTTCACAAAACAGCTTAAACTGTCACTAACCAGAATAGAAAGAGTGGGAGGCCCCGGTGCACAACTGAGCAAGAGGACAAGTACATTAGAGTGTCTAGTTTGAGAAAGACACCTCACAAGTCCTCAACTGGCAGATTCATTAAATAGTACCCACAAAACACCAGTCTCAAAGTCAATAGTGAAGAGGCGACTCCGGGATGCTGGCCTTCTAGGCAGAGTTGCAAATAAAATGCCATATCTCAGACTGGTCAATAAAAACAAAAGATTAAGATGGGCAAAAGAACACAGACACTGGACAGAGGACCTCTGCCTAGAGGACATATTTCCACCGGTCTAATGTCAACTGCTTGTGTTTCTTGGCTCAAGAAAGTCTCTTGTTATTGGTGTCCATTAGTAGTGGTTTCTTTGCAGCAATGCGACCACCAAGGCCTGATTCACGCCGTCTCCTCTGAACAGTTGATGTTGACATGTGTCTGTTACTTGAACACTGTGAAACATTTATTTGGGCTCGGAGATGCAGTTTAACTCTAATGAACGTATCCTCTGGTTTTTGTGACTGCACTTGAAGAAAATGTCAAAGTTCTTGAAATGTTCCGTATTGACTGACCTTCATGTCACTGTCATTTCTCTTTGCTTATTTGAGCTGTTCTTGCCTAAATATGGACTTGGTCCCCTACCCCTACCTTGTCACAACACAATTGTTTGACTTAAACGCATTAAGAAGGAAAGACATTTCACAAATGAACTTTTAACCTTTTCACATGTGAGTTCCAAATATTTCTAACGGTCGCCCCAGCGTGAGTTGTTTTATGCACGTGATGTCAGAATGCACCCACTTTTCCAAAATGGTATTATTACGCAACAGGAGATTAACGCGCACTACCTGCTAATTATCTATAGGCTATGTTTCAACTTGCCAATTTCTAATAATTTTCTATCAAGTTGTATTTTCTAACAACAGTTTGAATTGAGGTGTGTTCCCCCTCCTCATTAATTCATATAGAAGTTGTCCATTTCAGCGCTGCGGACTATTTATGTTTGAAGCTTTACCGAGTTGGGTAAACTTCTCTCTTCCAGGAGAAGCCACCACACTTCACTCATGTTTGCGCAGATCAAGTATGCAAATATTTGCGCAGTCTTGCACGAATTGGAAAATGTTCTTGCTGGTGCTCACTTTGCCTTCCTTGTTGTTTTACTATACATAATAACTTTGGACATGTGTACGTTCCTATCAAAGTAAGTTCCTTATTTTCTGTATATCATGTTGTCGTTTCTACTGTAGGCGCATACAGTATGTATGTATGTATGTATGTATGTATGTATGTATGTATGTATGTATGTATGTATGTATGTATGTATGTATGTATGTATGTATATGTTGTTTTCAATTACTTGTGACAAATAATGCATTCCGATTATTGCATATATTGTAATGGACACCTATGATGTGTGTAAAATACTTTTTTGAAGGTTGTACGGATTATATTGAGCTAAGCTATTTGCCAGCTATGTGTGGTGCCATGTTTGTTGATATTATATGATGTATTCTGGGTGTTACGTAATATGGTAGACCAAAGATGTTATAATGAGGTGAAGGAATGGTTCACTCATTTTCGGGTAAACTTCGGAAGTGAATGAAGGGAAGTGGATGATCGTATATGACACACCCCCTTCAACATGCATACTACAACCAAACCAAACTCATCTTGTCTCCTCTTATTATCTTTGGTTGATGCGACAAAAACAAGCATGACGGTGAGCACAAACTACCCATCACCTGATTACTTTCGATTTCTAGAAAGTGTTTTACTCAATTATTTCGATCAATGGTGAGCTCACCCGTGATGTCATTAATTATAAATAGCAATTTCTATTAGATAATTCATATTGTAGTTTATGTCAGCTGAGAGTTAATATGACCGCTTGTGTTATGTCAATCTTTCCTCAGTTAGTGCTAGGATAAATATAGCCTACATTACTCGGGTTTGGATGATTGTGTTATGCTGTAGCTACTGCTGTGAATGTGTAAACATTGCATCCAAAAATAAACTGCTCACATTCTGGACATAACTTTGTAAGGACTGTGTTTGTGCAAAATGTTTCTGAAAAAACAGTGGCCAGCGCAAATGCTGATTGTGGCGTCATTCGAAACTGGACGTTCTAAATACGCATTCTAATCACACTGGTTTGGTCATACTCTACAGGGAACACTGTAGAATGAACACACTCGTGTGTTGGTACCTGTGAAAAGGTTAACAAGACACACCTGTTAATTGAAATGCATTCCAGGTGACTACCTCATGAAGCTGGTTGAGAGAATGCTAAGAGTGTGCAAAGCTGTCATCAAGGCAATGGGTGGCTCCTTTGAAGAATCTCAAATATAAAATATACTTTAACACTTTTTTGGTTACTACATGATTCCATATGTGTTATGTCATAGTTTTGAAGTCTTCACTATTCTACAATGTAGAAATTAGTACAAATAAAGAAAAACCCAGGAAGGAGTAGCTGTGTCCAGTCTTTTGACTGGTACTGTATATTGTATTATTTTATGGGGCTCTTATTTTATGGGGCTTTTACAGAGTGTTGTTGGCCTTTTACTCCACCCATTCCATTGGTCACAATGTGAATCACTATATGGAATACACATTGGCTTATAGAGAGAAAACTATTCTGGGTGCCACAGTAAAAGCATTGTAAGGAATACTCAGTAGTAGTGGAGGGTGCTCAGGGGAGGATGGCTCATAATAATGTCTGTAACGGAGCGAATGGAATGTCATCAAACAAATGGAAACCAAGTGTTTGCTGTATTTTATACTATTCCGCTCCAGCCATTACCACGAGCATGTCCTCCCCAATTAAAGTGCCACCAACCTCCTGTGCTCAGTAGGGTCTGTAGAATGTATATATGGTGTTATTTCATGTGGCTCTGAATAATACAGAGTGTTTCTGGCCTTTTACTCCGCCCATTCCACAATGCAAATCAATCAATATGGAATACATTTTTGCTTATAGACCATTTATTTGACCATCAAACATGTTTTAAACCCACATTTAATGCAAATGTCACTTAAATATAAAACAATTGTAACCATTTTTTATGTTTAGACTGCCTTTACCATCAGTCCTATTAGCCAACGTACAATCATTGGATAACAAAATAGACGAACTACGATCACGTATATATCTTACCAACGGGACTTTAAAAACGGTAGTATCTTAAGTTTCACCGAGTCGTGGCTGAACGATGACATGAATAACATACAGCTGGTGGGTTTTACACTGCATCGGCAAGATAGAACAGGCGCCTCCGGTAAGACAAGAGGTGGCGGTCTGTTTAAATTTGTAAACAACAGCTGGTGCCCGACATCTAATAGTAAGAAGGTCTCGAGGTTTTGCTCGCCTGAGGTAGAGTATCTCATGATAAGCTGTAGACCACACTATTTACCAAGAGAGTTTTCATCTATATTCTTCATTGCTGTCTATTTACCACCACAAACTGATGCTGGCACTAAGACCGCACTCAATGAGCTGAATACGGCCATCAGCAAACAGGAAAATGCTCATCCAGATGCGGCGCTCCTAGTGGCCGGGGACTTTAATGCAGGGAAACTTAAATCCGTTTTACGTCCTTTCTACCAGCATGGTCAATGTGCAACCAGAGGGAAAGACAATCTAGACCATCCTTTACTCCACACACAGAGATGTGTACTAAGCTCTCGCTTGCCCTCCATTTGGCAAATCTGACCATAATTATATCCTCCTCATTCCTGCGTACAAGCAAAAACTAAAGCAGGAAGCACCAGTGACTAGGTCAATAAAGAAGTAATCAAATGACTTAGATGATAAGCTACAGAACTGTTTTTTAGCACAGACTGGAATATGTGACTGAGCTAGAGTGTAGAGCTATCGCTATCAAGGAGTGGGACTCTAACCCGGAAGCTTATAAGAAATCCTGCTATGCCCTCCAATGAACCATCAAACAGGCAAAGCGTCAATACATGACTAAGATTGAATCGTACTACACCGGCTCCGATGCTCGGCGGATGTGTCAGGGCTCGCAAACTATTATGGACTACAAAGGGAAGCACAGCCGCAAGCTGCCCATTGACATGAGCCTACCAGACGAGCTAAATTACCTCTATGCTCGCTTCGAGGCAAGCAACACTGAAGCATGCATGAAAGCATCAGCTGTTCCGGACGATTGTGTGATCACACTCTCCGTAGCCGATGTAAGACCTTTAAACAGGTCAACATTCACAAGGCCGCAGGGCCAAACGGATTACCAGGACGTGTACTCCGAGCATGCGCTGACCAACTGGCAAGTGTCTTCACTGACATTTTCAATCTGTTCCTGACTGATTCTGTAATACCAACATGTTTCAAGCAGACCACCATAGTTCCTGTGCCAAAGTACACTAAGGTAACCTGCCGAAATGACTACCAACTCGAAGCACTCACGTCTGTAGCCATGAAGTGCTTTGAAAGGCTGGTCATGGCTTACATCAACACCATAATCCCAGAAATCCTAGACCCACTCAAATGTGTATACTGCCCTAACAGATCCACAGATGATGCATTCTCTATTGCACTCCACACTGCCATTTCCCACCTAGACAAAAGGAACACCTAAGTGAGAATGCTACCACTCAGCGCTCAACACCATAGTCCCTCAAAACTCATCACAAAGCTAAGGACCCTGGGACTAAACACCTCCCTCTGCAACTGGATCCTGGACTTCCTGACGGGCCGCCCCCAGGTGGTAAGGGTAGGTAACAATACATCCGCAATGCTGATCCTTAACATGGGGGCCCCTCGGGTGCGTGCCCTGTCCCCTCCTGTACTCCCTGTGCACTCATGACTGCATGACCAGGCACGACTCCAACACCATCATTAAGTTTGCAGATGACACAACAGTGGTAGGCCTGATCACTGACAACAATGAGACAGCCTATAGGGAGGAGGTCAGAGACCTGGCCGTGTGATGCCAGGACAATAACCTCTCCCTCAACGTGATCAAGACAAAGGAGATGATTGTGGACTACAAGAAAAGGAGGACTGAGCACCATTCTCATCGATGGTGCTGTAGTGAAGCAGGTTGAGAGCATCAAGTTCCTGGGTGTCTACATCACCAACAAACTATCATGGTCCAAACACACCAAGACAGTCGTGAAGAGTGCAGGAGACTGAAAAGATTTGGCATGCGTCCTCAGATGCTCAAAAGGTTCAATAGCTGCACCATCGAGAGCATCCTAACTCGTTGCATCACTGCCTGGTTTGGCAATTGCTCAGCCTCCAACCACAAGGCACTACAGAGGGTAGTGCGTACGGCCCAGTACATCACTGGGGCCAAGCTTCCTGTCATCCAGGACCTCTATACCAGGCGGTGTCAGAGGAAGGCCCTAGAAATTGTCAAAGACCCCAGCCACCCTAGTCATAGACTGTTCTATCTGCTACCGCACGGCAAGCGGTACCGGAGCACCAAGTCTAGGTCCAAGAGGCTTCTTAACAGTTTCTACCCACAAGCCATAAGTCTCCTGAACATCTAATCAGATGGCTACCCATACTATTTGCATCCCCCCCCCTTACTCTGCTGCTACTCTCTGTTTATTATCTATGCATACTGTAGTCACTAACTCTACCTACATGTTACCTCAATTACCTCGACCAACCTGTGCCCCCACACATTGACTCTGTGCCGGTACCCCCTGTAAATAGCTTCGCTACTGTTATTTTACTGCTGCCCTTTAATTGTTCTTCTTTACTTTGTCTTAAAACTGCATTGTTGGTTAAGGGCTTGTAAAGTAAGCATTTCACTGTCAGTTGTATTCGGTGCGTTTGAGAAATACATTTTGATTTGAATATGTCGAAAGTGACTTTTATTTTGAACTCTTTTGAAATTCTATGACCCGGAAGTATTTCATTTGTGGTTCTGACGAGACGATGATCTGACAAATGTTGTTTATGTCCAATCTTTCTCTAATATGTTGTTAAATGTCCCCGTCTAGAGCTATCGAATCGAGAATCTGGCGGACACCCCAGCACAAAAGTCGGTTTGTGATTAACTTGCATTTCAGGCGGATTCCATGCTCGAAGGAGTGAGAGGAGAAGCCAAATGGGTAAGGTTCCATTAATAGTATTTATCCCTGTACGTTATTTGTCGTGAAAATGTAATGTAAATATCTGTCATTAACCACGTTTCCATCCACAGTTTTTATGCGAGAAAAGTCCCTTCGCGACAGCTGTGGAAGTGTTGGTGTAATGTTATAAATGCCGACAGATATTTAGTTTTTTTGACATTGTATCTTTTTGTGTCGGTAAAATTCATTATGATGGAAATGGCGGTGGAAACGCCTTTATGCGCAAATGTTGATATAACCATCAAATCGAAGTACATTTGGAGGCACGCGATGATATGGTGTGTGGTCATCCCACTAGTACGACTCGGGAAACCATACAGTTTATTAAAATGCATATGAAATACGTTACGATTAACTTCACATGGTGGTGAAAGTGCACGGTGTTGAGCTTGATGCTGCTTTCCAATTAATATCGAGGGTATTAGTCTAGGGACATGATGCTTGACAAATACAAATAGTATCGCTTTTATCCATAATAATCTCAACATGTAGAATAGACAACCCGCACAGCCTACCCGCAATGTATCTGCAAGCTGTTGGCTATAGAGCTCAGGTGCCAAGACCAGAGTAGGCACATTTGCTATTGTGACAAAACTATCGCTAAGAGTTGAAAATGCGATTGAAACATATTGAAATTTAGATTATTATTCGGTACATGAAAATGTAAGTGTAAATGTTGTGTAATACGCACTGATTTAAAAAAAAAATCCGCAATAAATCCATTTGGTGGGAAAAAATGGCATATTTTCAAGAATATTCGCACGAAAATCTGTCGCCATTTGGATGAAAACCTAGCCACTGCCTTGGAAGTCTTGCACTCAATGCAGTTGCATTGTTTCATTCATGTGATACATTTTACACCACGTTTTAACTGTATTTCTAGTGTTGATTTTTAAAAGTTTTGCACCTCATCTATTAAGCAGATGGAAGCCTTCGAAAGATGTCTAAAATTGAGCGTCTGAACGCCCGTGTGGCGAAACTGCTGACGGTGGCGGTGCATGAGGTTCTGCAGGTGGTTAAAGAGACGGTGTCAGAGTATCAGGAGAACACGGCCAGAACTCAAAGAGAGAATGCGAGTCTGAGGAAAATTCTGCAGGAACTCCAGGATAAAATGAAGAGAGAGAACACAGGTGAGTCCGAGTAGTGAGTGTATGCTAGGCGATGTTCCCTTGCGCATTGTACTCTAAACTAGGTCTTCCACCTCAAAGCACAAGAGGATTTTGACACCCACCATCTCAGATTATGAAATGGTTTCTGTTGTTAAACAGATAATATTAGCATTCCTACAACATTATTTTGTTGAAATATACTTTTGAGCTCTTTGAAATTAAGCAAATTGATGGCACCCAAATTGTCCATTTAAATGTATAGGATTCATATTAGAGGTCGACTGATTATGATTTTTCAGCGCCGATAACGTTTGTTGGAGGGCCTAAAATATCCGATAACAATTAATCATCTGATTTATTTATTTGTAATAATGACAATTACAACAATACTGAATGAACACGTATTTCAACTCAATATAATACATCAATAAAATCAATTTAACCTCAAATAAATAATGAAACATGTTCAATTTGGTTTAAATAATGCAAAATAATGAAGTATGAAAATGCGAATATATAGTTGAAGTTGAAAGTTTACATATGCTTATGTTGGAGATATTGAAACTCGTTTTTCAACCACTCCACAAAGTTCTTGTTAACAAACTATAGTTTTGGCAAGTCGGATAGGACATCTACTTTGTGCATGACACAAGTAATTTTTCCAACAATTGTTTACAGATTATTTTACTTATAATTCACTGTATCACAATTCCCGTAGGTCAGAAGTTTACATGCACTAAGTTGACTGTGCCTTTTAAACGGCTTGGAAAATTCCAGAAAATTATGTCATGGCTTTAGAAGCTTCTGATTGGCTATTTGACATCATTTGAGTCAATTAGAGGTGTACCTGTGGATGTATTTCAAGGCCTACCTTCAAACACAGTGCCTATTTGCTTGACATCAGGGGAAAATCAAAAGAAATCAGCCAAGACTACAGAAAAGCAATTGTAGACCTCCACAAGTCTGGCTCATCCTTGGGAGCAATTTCCAAATGCCTGAAGGTACCACATTCATCTGTACAAACAATAGTATGCAAGTATAAACACCATGGGACCAAATCAATCCCAGAACAACAGCAAAATACCTTGTGAAGATGCTGTAGGAAACGGGTACAAAAGTATCTATATTCACAGTAAAACAAGTCCTTTATCGACATAACCTGAAAGGCCGCTCAGCAAGGAAGAAGCCACTGCTCCAAAACCACCATTAAAAAAAGCCAGACTCCGGTTTGCAATTGCGCATGGTGACAAAGATTGTACCTTTTTTCTTATCGTACTCTCTGGTCTGATGTAACAAAAATTGAACCGTTTGGCCAAAATGACCATTGTTATGTTTGGAGGAAAAAGGGGGAGGCTTGCAAGCCGAAAGAACTCCATCCCAACCGTGAAGTACGAGGGTGGCAGCATCATGTTGTGGGGGTGCTTTGCTGCAGGGGGGACTGGTGCACTTCACAGGATGGAAAATGATGTGGATACATTGAAGCAACATCTCAAGACATGCTTGGTCGCAAATGGGTCTTCCAAATGGACAATGACCCCCAAGCATACCTCAAAAGATGTTGCAAAATGGCTTAAGGACAACAAAGTCAAGGTATTGGAGTGGCCATCACAATGCCCTGATCTCAATCCTTTAGAAAATGTGTGGGCAGAACTGATAAAGCGTGTGTGAGCAAGGAGGCCTACAAACCTGACTCGGTTACACCAGCTCTGTCAGGAGGAATGGGCCAAATTCACCCAGCTTATTGTGGGAAGCTTGTGGAAGGCTACCTGAAACATTTGACCCAAGTTAAACATGTGTATGTAAACTTCTGACCCACTGGGAATGTGATTAAATAATTAAAGCTGAAATAAATCATTCTCTTTACTATTATTCTGACATTTCACATTCTTAAAATAAGGTGGTGGTCCTAACTGTCCTAAGGCAGGGACTTTTTACTCGGATTAAATGTCAGGAATTGTGAAAAACTGAGTTTAAATGTATTTGGCTAAGGTGTATGTAAACTTCCGACTTCAACTGTAGGTACCATTTACTTGCATTGGATTTGTGCCACAAATGCTAAAAAGTTAGCATTTGAAATGGTGGCCAGGTAAACAACCAAAGCAAGGGTTGCTGTCATACTGTTCTAAAACCAATATGTAATTTGGGTGAGCTATCCATTTAACAAAAATCACATAATAGCAGAAACAGCACTATCTAGTGGTTAGAAACTGGTAATATCAGGATGTAAAATGGGACATAAGCCTAACAATTTCAATTACTAATTTATCTGAATTGGGGGGAAGAAATCACCAAATTCACTGAGAATACATTACATAGAATGAAGAAACAATACTCCGAGCTGCAGTTCCATACTATTTGTCAGCCGTAGAGAACTGAAACTGTAGACTCGTTTTGGGGGTGGGATTGGTGTGGTGTGACCGTGGGTGGCTTTTGACCATTTCTTTGCATTCCTCATGTCTTACTCATTGTTAGAAGAAAGTTGGGTCCAAATAGGACGTTAGGTACTATATTTATTGACTTTTTACAGTGCCTTCAGAAAGAATTCACACACTCCTTGACTTATTACACATTGGGGAAAGGGGGATACCTAGTCATTGTGTTACAGCCTGAATTCAAAATGGATTAAATGCTTTTCTCTCTCACCCATCTACACACAATACCCTATAATGACAAAGTGAAAGCATGTTTTCAGAAAATGTTTGTACATTTATTTCCAACTTAAATACAGAAATGTTTCATTTAGATAAGTGTTCACACCCCTAAGTCAATACATGTTAGAGCAGTAATCTGCCAAAGTAGAGCTGCCAAAGGTGATTCTGTCTTTGTGTAAGTCTAAGAGCGTTCTACTTTGGCAGATTTTGCCTGTGCTTAGCTTTATTCAGTTTATTTTTATCCTGAAAAAACTCCATAGTCTTAGAATAAAATATACACCAAAACAGTAATTTGGTAAAGTGTCTTACTTTGAAAATGTTGCATACCAATAACATGATTTAGCCATCACCATGCTTGAAAATATGAAGAGTGGTACTCTGATGTTTTGTGTTGGATTTGCACCTAACATAACACTTTGTATTCTGGATATTTTGTTGCACGCTTTTTTTTTTTTTTGTAGTACTACTTTAGTGCCTTATTGCAAGCAGGGTGCATGTTTTGGAATATATAAAAAAAAAATCTGAACAGGCTTCCTTCTTTTCACTCTGTCATTTAGGTTAGTATTGTGGAGTGACTACAATGTTGTTGATCCATCCTCAGTTTTCTCCCATCACAGCCATTAATCTCTGTAACTGTTTTAAAGTCACCTTTGGCCTCATGGTGAAATCCCTGAGCGGTTTCATTCCCCTCCGGCATCTGAATTATGAAGGACGCCTGCCTGTGTCTTTGTAGTGACTGGGTGTGCTGATACGCCCATCCCAAAGTGTAATTAATAACTTCACCATGTTCAAAGGGATATTCACTGTCTACTTTTTTTTTTTTTACCCATCTACCAATAGGTGCCTTTCTTTGTTGAGGCATTGGAAAACCTCCCAGCTCTTTGTGGTTGAAATACACTGCTTGACTAAGGGACCGTACAATTATCTGTATGTGTTTGGGTACAGAGATGAGGTAGTCTTTAAAAAATCATGTTAAACACCATTATTGCACACAGTGAGTCCAAGCAACTTATGTTACTTGTTCAGCAAATGTTATATTCCTGAATGTATTTAGGCTTGCCATAAGAAAGGGGTTGAATACTTATTGACTCGATTTCAGTTTTTCATTTATTTATGAATTTGTAAAAATTTCTAAAAACATAATTACACTTTGACATTATGGGGTATTTTGTGCAGGCCAGTTACACAATCTCTTGCTGAAATGACATGGAATGACCCAACCCTAACAAGCTCCAGGGACTAGCCTCTTGTTTGGTCTCCAGGAGATTGAGAACAAACTAAATACAGAAAGACACATTTACATTTCACAATGGACAAATAAAATGGTATTGCTTATGACCACCATCAGCTACCCTCCCCCAGTCAATTGCCTATTTCCTTGCTATAAGCCAATATGCATCTTGTTCATGTTCACAGGTGCTGTGCAGACTGTGACTGTCCAACTTGAGCTGCAGAATTGTAAGCAGGAACTTTCTCTGGGGGAGGACACTGAACTTTTCCCGTCTGAAGAGGAGTTGACAGAGATTCTCTCTCCAGAGCCACATGATGGGCTTACCAGCGAAAAACCCTTTGGAGTCCAAACATTTGGCTTTCCTCCTATCAGTTTGAAAAAGAAGAGCAGGTCGTTCCATTCAGCGTGTGGCCCAAGGAGCTTGCTGGCCGAGGAACGACCAGAAACGACCACACAGAGCAGAGAGTTGGATCTTAAATCTGAGATAGGACATGATACACATGTAAAGGAACACCACACTCTGGTGACTGATACTGCGCTGTCAGAAACACTATTGAGTCATATGAACTCCACTCACACTGTTTCAAACTCACTTTTCCCAAACGATTCCCCTCAGGCCTCTCAACCACTGCTGACTTTTGAGGAGATCAAACCAGAACCCGAAGTGGAAGCGTATGTCACATATTCAACACCAAAGCATTTTTATGACTGTGCAGGCTCAAGCCACATTTTACCCCAAACACAACTCAATCGAGAGCCTCTTCAACCTAACTCAGGGTCTTATGAACTTGTGTACTTCCAGCCTAACCAAAACTGCTCAGGGGAATCATTTGCATTGGGAAACAATGCTGAATCGGCATTGGACAGATTTGAGGAACAGCACAATACCCTCCCGTTTAGGAAATCTTTTGGTGGAGCAGGAGGGTTGAGAATACTCCAGCGACATCTCGGTAGTGAGAAGCGCTACTGCTGTCCTCTGTGTGGCCGGTGCTTCAGTCACGCTGGTGATTTTAAAAAACACAAGAGGGTCCACACTGGTGAGAAGCCATACTGTTGTTCTGTGTGTGGAAAGCGTTTCAGTCAGTCAGGCTACCTAAAAATACACCAAAGGTACCACACTGGAGAGCGACCGTATGGCTGTACCCAGTGTGGGAAACGCTTCAGTCATTCTAGTAATTTCAAGAAGCACCAGCTCACTCACCTAGGATCAGTGCCATAATGTATGAGAACATAAGGGATCTTTGACTGAGAACTATGGCATTCCGTTAATTTAGTTGGTCAGATTAAGTGTATGGGGGAAATGTTCAGGAAAGTGAAAGGATAATATCTAACAGGAGAGAATTGCTTACTTTGTGTTTAACTTGACATAATTACTAATCTTTGGTAGAGTTTTCTGATGTGGACAGTATTGTGAAAAGCTGGTATTGACATTTTCAGCACCAAATCTCACTCAGAATTAATGAGCAAGACCACAAATTACTGTATTATTCGTGACAATGGTGGTGTGGGTCTGGGAATCTTCCTATTTGATATTTACTACTAGTAAACCTCTAAATTTGATTAGAATGTGTAATTCTTGTAATTTTGAATAAACAAATATTTTTATCCAAAACAAAATGTACGTACATTACATGTATGTGTTTAATAAAATATATTACACTGTTGGGACTACATATAATGATAATGAAAATCACTGTCAAAGTGAAACACGAATTTGAGGGCGCGTCCGTTCTGGCAACCGCCCCTTTACGTGACTTGCGGAAGTGACGAGCCCTGTGCTACAACAAAACAGTTCAGCCGTTGTCCACAAATGGATACAGGTGAGACATTTTATGTTGAACTTGCATTTTGATCGCTCAGACGACGACGAAGAAGAAAAAAACATCGGAGCCAAAACAGACATTGATGTAGTCGGAAGCTAACGTTAGCATGTCAGAGCCTCTACGTGTTAATATCTGTAACCTTAGCAGCTAGTTAGCTTACAACAGCTACCATTGGACGGTCATCGATGGCTTCAAAGTAAGCCCTGCCCTGCCTTTTTACATGAAACTTGGACGTTCTCACAGTCATTCACTGCACTTTGTAGTCCTGTAACCTAATTTGTAAATCATGTCGAAAATTGAGCGTCTGAACGCCCGTGTGGCGAAACTGCTGACGGTGGCGGTGCATGAGGTTCTGGAGGTGGTGAAAGAGACGGTGTCTGAGTACCAGGAGAAAACAGCCAGAACTCAGAGAGAGAACTTGAGTCTGAGGAGGAGACTACAGGAACTTCAGGAAAAGATGAAGAGAGAAAACACAGGTGAGATTCAATGCTTGTTGTTGAAGTAATAGACCTAGTTGACTGTAAAAATGAGGAGGGCCTGACTCTGTTTCTGCTCTGAGTCTATTATGTTGGGTTGCTCAGATGAGACTGCTATCAAGTTGTTGGGGGTAGTTTTCCTCAAAAGCACATGTAGCAGAAACTAGGTAAATTCTGATGTTTAGATAGTCCTTTAGTTATTCATCTGTGAGGACAGATGAGAAACGCTGTTGTGATATGCCTGATCAAATTAATACAATCAACAATTGTTACCCTCTGTGGTGTTTGGTGTGGTTTTCTGATACCATCTTTGTCATTGGCAGCTCAACAGTCTGCCCCTGCTCCCACAGCCATTTCAGGTAAAACCGAGCAGGAGGAGGGAAGCGAGGGCAGCCCCTGGCCGCAGGACCCAGAGTCTACACAGTACGAGGACAAACCATTGCTCACCCAGAAACCGTGGAGGAGACTGGAGATCGAGTACAACAACTCACTGGAGCTAGACCACTTGGAGGACTCCGAGACTGAGTGTAATGTCACACTAACGTTAGCCGAGCGTAGCGGAGAGCCTCCCGAGAGGTTGTCACAGGTGACAGAGGCAGCCCTGACTGTATACATGCCTCATTCTCTGTGTGACGCCGACCTAGACTCCATGCACACTGGACATATGTCCTCCAACATGTTACCCCTAAGCCATCCCAGCTCTCCTCCTCACCCAGCTCTGTTCTCGGGTGAAATCAAAACCGAACCTGAGCACTTGGAATATTCCTCTGCCCCCCAAGAGACACCAGACCAGAACCCATTTTTTGAGTGCGAAGACTCCAATAGTAGTGCAACACATAATCACAGTGCCCCGGAACCCATGCAGAACAACCCGGAAATGCACGGTGTAGTGCACTACATCAACGCAGAAGGTCTAAACACCTTTGTGGACACGTTTCCCTTCACATGTCACCCAGAGTTGGTCCAGGACGCCAGGCGACAAAATAGGCCTCTGCTTAGGCGTGAAGAGAGCCACAGCTGCATCCTGTGCGGGAAGACGTTCAGCCGGATCGGGAATCTTCGAATCCACCAGCGCTGTCACACAGGGGAGAAACCCTACTGCTGCCTGCACTGTGGGAGACGCTTCAGTCACGCTGGGAACCTGCAGAAACACAAGAGGGTTCACACTGGGGAAAGACCGTATGGCTGCCAACAGTGCGGCAAGACTTTCAGTCAGTCCAGTCACCTTAAGAAGCATCAGAGAATTCACGTTGTCCGGCATCTTAGTGTTGAATAAAGTTTCAGACTTTCAGATTTAATCGTCCTTGAATCAAAAGTGAAGTGCATTTGTTGAACTTTGGCCTGTTTGTATGGATGTTGGGGTGATTTTTGTGCTGCACCCCCGACGCATAGTGTGCCACTTACTACATGGTCACAAGGTATAACGTAGACCACACTTTTTGAGAGTGAAATTGGAGCTAGTTTGTGTAACAGCGTTGTCTGTCCCTCTCCATGCTCGAACCAGGGACCCTCTGAACACAACAACTGTCTCCAAAGTATCATTAACTATTGCTCCACAAAAGCTGCAGACCTTGCAAAGCATGGTAAACAACTACTTCAAGGTCTCGGAGCAGGTGATCTCACCGATTTGAACGCTACTGGTGCACGCCGCTAACTAGCTAGCCAAATTTTTACATTGGCTGCACTCAACCTACTTTGACCTCCTCTGGACAAAGCCCAACTGAGTGATCCCGGTCAAAAGCATTCATGTAACAGTGTTGCTTCCGTCCCTCTCCTTTCTTGAACCAGGGACCCTATGAACACACCAACAAACTGTCACCCACAAAGCATTGTTACCGGTCACTCCATAAAAGCTCCGGTTTTTGCAGAGCAAGGGAAACCTCTACTTCAAAGTCTCAGAGCGGGTCTACTAGTGCGCACCGCTAACTAGCTAGCCATTTCACATCGGTTACACTGGGATCAAACCAGCAACTGGCCTGTAGAGCCAACAACGTGACTGTGACTGCACTAATTGCATTCCCTATAGTCAACTCATGGAAGTGTTTGTAAGATCATTACAATGTGAGTTATCTTAATTGACATAATCAAGCATGGATCAATACACACTATATGGACTGACCGTGTGTATGCAGCATGTGTTTCATAGATAAGCTGTTCAAATAAATGTATAATTGGTTGATGTGTGACAGCATTGGATACTTACAGGCTCATTGGATAATTCACCCAAATGACAAAATCACATATGGGTTTCCTTACCCTGTAAGCATAACGTCCTGTGGTTTGTTTCATTGATTCTCCCCTTAAAATGACCCTAATTCATCGGAGTGGATCAGCTTGAGCAAAGTGAGGTGTAGAATCACTGATCTACATAGTAGATAATAGTATTCCCTGCCAAATAATAGGCTTTGTACAATTAAGTTTTGTAGAGCTTTGCCTCCACTGGCTTAGGCGATCCCACAGCCAAACACTCTCACACAACCAGACATTGATTGATTGGACACAGCGTATGTCAACTAGAAAAGGACGTTTTAGTAGAAACTTTGTGCACTTGCTCAGCTGGCTCAAAGTATTATTATTAATAGTGGAAAAAGTTCACATATTGAGATATCTTCCAAGAAAAGATGGGGGTGGCAGGTAGCCTAGTGGTTAGAGTGTTGGACTAGTAACCAAAAGGTTGCAAGATCGAATCCCCGAGCTGACAAGGTAAAATCCTGTTGTTCTGCCTCTGAACAAGTCAGTTAACCCACTCGGCTGTCATTGAAAATAAGAATTTGTTCTTAACTTACTTGCCTAGTTATATAAAGGTTAATAATCATTTAAAAAAACAATACCTTCAAATGCTAAGTTTAAAAATGGTTATCATTGAAGCAGCTGAAGTAAGAATGCATTGAAACCCATCTTAATTCATGCAAACCCTTCACGTGTGGGAAATGGTCTACATGGATAGGGCTAAATGCACATGTTTGTTACAGAATAAATACGAAAAGCAGATGCATAACCATGATTTTGGAGTTAATGGGGATATTATTAGACCAAAGGTGAGTACACAACAGTTCACCAGGCACAAGTCTTAATCCAAACATTACATTGATTTTAAATGTGTATTTTATATTTACTGTACTTTTCGCCGCATTTGTTGATAATGAAATCAGAAACTACTCTGGATACATTTAGTAACAAGACTATTACTGGAAAATTGTGGAAGACAAAAATGACAAGGGTGAAAGGACTAACTGGTCTCCCAAGTGACCACACGCCTCTCAAGTGTCTACAGTTCCTAATCCATTTCAATGCACTTTTATGACTCAAAGAAGTCTTCAACTAGGTACATTTATTTTACCTATATGATCTGACAGTGTTAGGCTTTCACAAGGCAATTCAGAGAAACAGATTGTAATTTTGGTTCACATAGAAAGGAGACACGAGTACATTCAGGTGCGTGTGCCACAGCAAATTTTCTTCCCCATAAACGAACAGGTTCATTGTGTTCAGAACAACCCAGTGTATGATGACATAACAGACAACAACAAAATTGCAGAAGTTGCCCAATTATCGGGAGGGATGGGGGCAACTTCTTGTTGCGTGCGGTGCTCAAATTCAGAATGTCTTGTCAGTCAAAATACACAATGCTGTGAATTGCCATGTATAGCATGTTGCTGTACACTACGTTCCAATTTAGGTGCTTATTAGTGTCCAAATATGCCATTTTCAACCCATATATACGGGTATGAGTGTGAAGGGCTTACATGCTCATGGATTAGAAGGTATCAAAAAGCTGAATGTAAATATTGTTAGCATAGCTTTCACCTGGTTAGTCTGTCATGGAAAGAGCAGGTGTTCTTAATGTTTTGTGTGCTCAGTGTATGAATGCTCTCTGCCTAAATTGAAATGTTTATTTATACAATGACAAAAATAGTACAATAAATGTAAGTACCTGACGATAGACACAAGGAAGCACAATAGATGTACAGGACAACAGTATGTTGATGGCTGTAGGTTTGTGATTTTGTCTCTTTTAACATGGGAATAACTGGGAGCTAATGTGACCATTACAATTAGAGCATGCTAGCTAACTCGCTCTTACAGCAATAACATACAAAACACATCCCAGGATGCATCAAATATCTAACAGGTACTGTTCAAAAGTTTGTGGTCACTTAGAAATGTCCTCGTTTTTGAAGGAAAAGCACTGTATTTGTCCATTTTAAAATGAAATCAAATTGATCCGAAATGCAGTGTAGACATTAATGTTGTAAATGACTATTGTGCTGGAACCTGCAGATAATTTAAAAAAAAAATGTAATGGAATATCTTCATAGGCCCATTATCAGCAACCATCACTCCTGTGTTCCAATGGCACTTTGTGTTAGCGAATCCAAGTTTGTCATTTTAAAAGGCTAATTGATCATTAGAAAACCCTTTTGCGATTATGTTAGCACAGCTGAAAACTGTTGTGTTGATTAAAGAAGCAATAAAACTGTCCTTCTTTAGACTAGTTGAGTATCTGGAGCATCAGCATTTGTGGGTTCAATTACAGGCTTAAAATGGCCAGAAACAAAGAACTTTCTTCTGAAACTCGTCAGTCTATTCTTGTTCTGAGAAATGAAGGCTATTCCATGTGAGAAATTGCCAAGAAACGGAAGATCTCTTACAGCACTGTGTACTACTCCCTTCACAGAACAGCGCAAACTGTCTCAAACCAGAATAGAAGAGGAGTGGAAAGGCCCGTTGTACAACTGAGCAAGAGGACAAGTTCATTAGTGTCTAGTTTGAGAAACAGGCGCCTCACAAGTCCTCAACTGGCAGCTTTATTAAACAGTAGCTGCAAAATACCAGTCTCAACATCAATAGTGGAGGCGACTCCGGGATGCTGACATTCTAGGAAGAGTTTCAAAGAAAAAGCCATGTCGCAGATTGGCCAATAAAAGGAAAAGATTAAGATTGGCAAAAAAACACAGACACTGGACAGAGGAAGATTGGAAAAAAGTGTTATGGACAGACAAATATAAGTTTGAGGTGTTCGGATCATAAAGAACATTTGTGAGACGCAGAAAAAAAATAAAGATGCTGGAGGAATGCTTGATACCATCTGTCAACTCGCACACACATTGTAAATATGAAAAATAGAATACAGTATTTCAGAACATGACCTACCGCTTGAACGTCAATATCAGACTGGGAAGAATTTAAGTTTGCGATCTCCCCCCTATCTGCAAGCATGACCAATGTCATAATATTAATATGTAAATTCAACCAACCAATGAGAATACATAAACATCTAATACATATTTCTGCAGTGTCAAGTGGAAACATAACCAACCCTGTTACTCTAATTTCCTGTACTTGGACAGAATGTTTTACTACATTACACAACCTCACGTTTTGACCACATTGAATGAGTGTGTATTTGCACATCCTTTTTAACTCATTAGTGATACACATTCATAGTCAACACAATGACACAAAATCGATTGCTCAAAACAGAGCAATATCATTGGTTTTGCACTGTTGATTTTATGGTATGGACTGGTGGTCTTCTACTTTAAATTTTCTAACTCAAATGGCGTGGAAAATTTGAAAGCTCCCTGTATAAAAGACGCTGGCCTCGTACCAATTCATGGATTTGAGAGTTAAACTATCACTCAAATAACAACCAATCCTTGTCACTGTTGATATCCTATGGCGGGTCGTGATTTGTTGAAATGAAATAACAAAGCAATTGATTTGTTTCCTTCTCTGTTTTGGCAGCCTTCCATCCGACATTCTAGAACACGTGTCAAGCTCATTCCACCTAAGGCTGAGAGTCTGTGGGTTAGTAAAGAATGAATTAGTAAGGAACTCCTCTCACCTGGTTGTCTTGGTCTTAATTGAAAGGAAAAAACAAAAACCGCAGACACTCGGCCCTCATTGGAATTAGTTTAAAACCCCTGTTCTAGAATTTAGATTACTGTCTTTTAGCAAATTCTCTTCTAACCATGTAAATTATTCTCAGATTCATTGTGGCCTTTGAATAGTGTTTGTTTAAACATTTCATACACCTCAAATGTTTGCCCCCCGCTCTACTGATTTCAAATTGATATCGATATGAGTGATTAACAAAATAGTGTTTGTTGCGTTTACCTTTCCACGTTGGCGACCCACTTGAAACAAAATGCAACAATCCAAACTGTAGCTGGCTGTCTTCTACAAGTCATCCTCTAACCAGTGATATACAAATTATTCCCAGATTCTGTGTTTTTATTTTAGTAAGGTTAATTTTAACCGGATGTAAGGTGGTGGCAGCATCATGTTGTAGGGGTGCTTTGCTGCAGGAGGGACTGGTGCACTTCACAAAATAGATGGCATCATGAGGGCGGAAAATTACGTGGCTATATTGAAGCAACATCTCAAGACATTAGTCAGGAAGTTAAAGCTTGGTCGCAAATGGGTCTTCCAAATGGACAATGACCCCAGGCATACTTCCAAAGTTGTGACAAAATGGCTTAAGGACAACAAAGTCAAGGTGTTGGAGTGGCCATCACAAAGCCCTGACTTCAATCCTATAGAAAATTTGTGGTCAGAACTGAAAAGGTGTGTGCGAGCAAGGAGGCCTACAAACCTGACTCCATTACACCAGCTCTGTCAGGAACAATGGGACAAAATTCACCCAACTAATTGTGGGAAGCTTGTGGAAGGCTACCTGAAATGTTTGACCCAAATTAAACAATTTAAAGGCAATGCCACCAAATACTAATTGAGTGTATGTAAACTTCTGATCCACTAGGTAAGTGATTAAATAAATAAAAGCTGAAATAAATAATTCTCTCTACTATTAATCTTACATTTCACATTCTTAAAATAAAGTGGTGAACCTAACTGACCTAAACAGAGAGTTTTTACTAGGATTAAATGTCAGGAATTGTGAAAAACTGAGTTTAAATGTATTTGGCTAAGGTGTATGTAAACGTCTGACTTCAACGGTATGTACAGTTTATCCACAACCATTGCAACTCTGTCACTCCGGCCCCCTGTGTTCTCACATGACAGGATAGAGTACATTGCATCTCTGGTTTATGTCATGGGGAAAGTGGTCATTCATCCCATAGTTGGCTCCTTTTAATTCTCTGCCCCTGGTTTTGACCATTCCCTTCTGTTGGAAATGTTTAAAGAGCGCAATAATTGCGTGAGGTATGGCTCTGAAGGGTTTCCCCATTCTATGCACCCTGGAGAATGTGATTTTCTCCACGACATTGGAGGGCAGTTTCAGCTTTTCAGTCATAAATTCCTTCACATTATCATCTGGTTAGATTTAGTCTATCTCAGGAATCCATGAAACATTCCTTGAGATTGTACATCAAGCAGTGACTCCTTCAGTGTTCTATTCTCCCGATGAATTGTCTCAACTGCATTCTAAATGTTTTGTACAGCACCTTTCAAAGATTTGTTCTCCTTCTTCAGTTTGTCTTTTTTCCTTTTAGCTGAACTCCAAACTAGGTGTCAGTTCTGAGATGCTCTGTTGGATTGTCTCTAGCATCTCCAGTTTCGTCAGCTTTTTGTTGATAGCCTCCAGCAGTCCCTGACATGTCCATAGCCTCCGTGCTGAAAGACTCTCCTTCGCCAGTGGTTTTGGATGAAGAAGGCCCTGGTTGTTACTTTTTGCGCGGTAGGCATATGACGGAGCAAGCGCAGCTGCTGCCTTTGACATGTTTCATGTTTCATGTCCAACGGTGCATGGTAGTGGTGGTCTAAAAAGCATTCTAGCTCCTGCATTAACTCTGGCGCATTGTTTTTGCTTAAAATGTTCATTACTACACAGTGTATCCTTGTGAATGGAAATATACTGTATGCTCATACATACATCTATATTACTTAGATTGAGAAAACAAGTGTGTTCCAGGATTCATCCAATGGCATTGTGGAGTATACCACCTCAGCCACCAGCTTCCTCAAGTCCCCAAAGTGACCGAACGTATAGATCCAAACCAGAAGTCATGGATTACAGGCAACATCCACACCGAGCTAAAGGCTAGAGCCGTCGCTTTCAAGGAGTGGGACACTAACCCGGACACTTATAATAAACTCTGCTATGCTCTCAGAAGAATCATCAAACAGGCAAGCGTGAATACAGGACTAAGGTTGAATCCTACTACACCGGCTCTGACGCTCGTCGGATGTGGCAGGGCTTGCAAACTATTACGGACTACAAAGGGAAACCCAGCCGTGAGCTGCCCAGTGACACAAGCCTACCAGATGGGCTAAATGCCTTTTAATGCTTGCTTCGAGGCAAGCAACCCTGAAGCATACATGAGAGCACCAGCGGTTCCAGATTACTGTGTGATCACGTTCTCCGTAGCCGATGTGAGCAAGACCTTTAAACCTTTAAAATTCACCGCTGGGCCAGGCGGATTACCATGTACTCGAAGCATGCGCGGACCAACTGGCAAGTGTCTTCACTGACATTTTCAACCTTTATCTGACCGAGTCTGTAATTCCTACATGTTTCAAGCAGACCACCATAGTCCTTGTGCTCAAGAATGTGAAGGTAACATGCCTAAATGACTACCGCCCCGTAGCACTCACGTCAGTAGCCATGAAGTGCTTTGAAAGGCTGGTCATGGCTCACATCAACAACATCCCGGAAACCCTAGACCCACTCCAATTCGCATACCGCCTGAACAGATCCACAGATGACAGAATCTCAATTGCACTCCACACTGCCCTTTCCCACCTGGAGAAAAGGAACACCTATATGGTTGGGCTCCCGAGTGGCGTAGCAGTCTAATGCACTGCATCTCAGTGCTAGAGGTGTCACTACAGACACCCTGGTTCGAATCCAGGCTGTAACACAACCGGCTGTGATTGGGACTCCCAAAGGGCAGCGCACAATTGGCCCAGTGTTGTCCGGGTTTTCCCGCTATAGGCTGTCATTGTAAATAAGAATTTGTTCTTATCTGACTTGCCTAGTGAAATAAAGGTTTAAAAAAAGTTACTTGACTGTAGTCAGCGTTCAACACCATAGTGCACACAAAGCTCATCACTAAGCTAAGGATCCTGGGGCGAAACACAACCCTCTGCAACTGGATCCTGGACTTCCTGATTGGCTGCCCCCCAACAACACTTCTGCCATGCTGATCCTCAAAACGCGGGCCCCTCAGGGGTGAGTGCTTATTCCCCTCCTGTACTCCCTTTTCACCCACGACTGTATGGTCAAGCACGACTCCAACACCATCATTAAGTTTGCTGACGACACAACAGTGTCACAGACAACGATGAGACAGCCTATAAGGAGGAGGTCAGAGACCTGGCAGTGTGGTGCCAGGACAATAACGTCTCCCTCAACGTGAGCAAGACAAAGGAGCTGATCTTGGACTATAGGAAAATGAGGGACAAACACACCCCCATTCAAATCGACGGGGCTGCAGTGGAGCGGGTTGAGAGCTTCAAGTTCATTAGTGTCCACATCACCAACAAACTATCATGGTCCAAACACAGCAAGGCAGTTGCAAAGAAGGCACGACAAAGCCTATTCCCCCTCAGGAGACTGAAAAGATTTGTCACGGGTCCCTAGATCCTCAAAAAGTTCTACAGTTACACTGTCAGAGCACTGGTTGCATCACCACCTGGTATGGTAACTGTTCGGCATCTGACCGTAAAGTGCTACAGAGGGTAGTGCGTACGGCCCAGTACATCACTGGGGGCAATCTTCCTGCCATCCAGGACCTCTATATTAGGCGGTGTCAGAGGAAGGTCCCCCAAAAAATCTATGACTCCAGTCACCCAAGTCATAGACTGTTCTCTCTGCTACCACATGGCAAGGGGTACCGGAGCACCAAGTCTAGGTCCAAAAGGCTCCATAGCAGCTTCTACCCCCAAGCCATAAGACTGCTGAACAATAGCTTCTAGCCCCCCTTTGTTTTTACACTGCTGCTGCTCGCTGTTTATTATATATGTATAGTCACTTTACCCCTACCTACATGTACAAATTATTTCCATTACCTCGACTAGCCTGTACCCCTGCACATTGACTCGGTACTGGTAGCCCCTGTATATAGCCTCGTTATTGTTATTTTATTGTGTTACTTTATTTACTTTAGTTTATTTAGTAATGCTGTCGTTTTTACGTGTATGTTTTGAAAAACATTTTTTAATGTTAAACCCTTCTGGAAACAGTGAAGAAGTAGAGGAATATGGGTCCAGGGCTAGGGATCCTAACATGCTGATCGCACACTCCATCGCATGCATGTTGATTTTGTCCCCACACCAAAACTGATCAGGACACACAGGTTGAAACATCTAAAGAAACTCTGAATCAATTATATTCATTTGGGGACAGGTTGAAAAGCATTAAACATTTATGGGCATTTAGCTAGCTAGCTGTTGCTAGCTAATTTATCCTGGGATATAAACATTGGGTTGTTATTTTACCTGAAATGCTCAAAGTCCTCTACTCTGACAATTAATCCACAGATAAAAGGGTAAACATTTGTTTCTAGTAATCTTTCCTCCTTCAGGCTTCTTCTTCTTTGGAATTTATGTGGCGGTTGGCAAACAACTTTAAAAGGTGCATTACCACAACCATCTGGAGTGTGGACCTCAGTTCATCTTTCAATCACCCATGTGGGTATATGCTCCTAAAAACCAATGAGCAGATGGCACATGGGTATTTGCTCCTAAAAACCAATGAGGAGATGGGAGAGGCAGGACTTGCAGCGTGCTGAGCGTCACAAATAGAACCAAGTTCTATTTTAGTGCCTGACCACGCTGATGCTTGCTAATACGTGCGAGCAGCGTGGGTGCAATGATTGAATATCATGTATGTGGACACTTATTTTGCTATGCTCGCGCACGTGACATTTCCGGTCTGGTCGGCATGTAAGAGGTTCTACGTTCTCTGCTGAGGCAGGGAATGATCGGAATAACATGTGCTTCAGTATGGTTGGCTTCTTATCGTTCATAGCCATGGTTATCAACTGTAACACAGAAATGGAATGTAAATAACAGAAAATAGATGTTGTTGTGGCAGCAGCAGAGAAGTACTTGGGTTATTGATATTTTACTGCAGAGGAGTAACAAAGTGTGTTGAACGATAATGTCTCGGCCTCCCAGAATGCCGGCCTGGTGTAGGATCAGATAGGGTCAGGTAGTGGAATAGTGGTGAGGTTTTATTGGTTGTAAGGTTAGATGGTAGGGGAATTTTTCTTCCCTTCCCTTTTTGTGTCACAAAGTGTAATGAATTCACTTTCCAGAACAATAGACGAAACAGATGAATTGGGAGTCTGTGATCATCCTCACACTCCCGTACAGTAGGTGGTGGTGTATGCACCTTTCATTTAGTTGCGATCCACCAATACAAATTTAAAGAAGAAGAAAATCTGTGACCAGGTTTTGTGACGCTCGTTATTTGGTGCGACGCAGACAGGGTGGTGTGAGTGGTGAAACAGAAGAGAAATGTGATGTCAGAAGAGTTACAGGGTGTATTGAGTGGTAGTTTCTCATCCTTTCAGGCTGTTGGCCTGGGGTAGGACTAAATAGATTTAAATAGTGGAGTGGGTTTTTAGTAAGTGTAGAGAATTTGTTTATTTTATTATTTAAGAAATTAAAAATAAACCAAGTTTAATAAGGGAGTTGTACTCCAGTCTAGTAGGTGGTGGTAATGCAACCTTTTTTGGATGACAATCGCTTTTCAACCTCATCGAAGAATATCCGTGACCTGGAAGTACTTCTTTATTCCTGCCTGCTTCACAGCGGGCGTCACACTTAGAGGCTGCTGCGTGTTTTTTTTCTACCAAAACATGAACCTTAGTTCAATTAGTTAACCTGTATTCATACGAGGATTATTTCGTTTACAATGTACATTTTATCAACATTACTTTAAAAAGTTGTAAGCCAAAGGTTGGACACGTTTTTTTTCTGGCGACTGTGGTGTACTGTGCTAACTAACGCGCTAGCTGGCTAGCCCATTCCCCATACAAACTTGTCTGTTGTTTTGGACACCGAGTCGGCGGATAAGGGTCAACAAAGAGAGGTATCTATTGTTTGACTTTTTTGTGTAAACTTGAGTGTCATACACAAAGTGTATCCCACTCACTGGCTGGGTTTTCAACACTAGAGTGTGTTGTCACGATATCAGAATTTCTTTCGATACCAGGTTTAGTAACTCGATACCATGGCACTTGATCCAGACGTATAACTCAGCTAACGTTACTGCTGTTTTATCGTTGGATATCTTTTGAGTTCAATATCATTACATTTGAAATTTTATGTCAACATTTTTCAGAGACAGCCATGTATGCATCAATTAATAAATTGTACAATCATGATTAATTTGACTGTTTTTACCAATGTAACTACATAACGGTAATCATTTATTTGAATGGTAAACCTCTATTGGTAAACATGGTAAATCAAGATGGCCTAGGCGGCCTATTCACAATACAGGTGTAAGCATATTCAATGAGTAAGTGTATACATTGAGTTATTGTGCTTGTTTTCACTATTCAAATCCAATTGTAGTGGTCCTTCTGTAGCTCAGTTGGTAGAGCATGGCGCTTGTAACGCCAGGGTAGTGGGTTCGATTCCCGGGACCACCCATACATAGAATGTATGCACACATGACTGTAAGTCGCTTTGGATAAAAGCGTCTGCTAAATGGCATATATTATTATTATATTATATTATTTGTCACATGTGCCGAATACAAGCGTAGACCTTTACTTATAAGCCCATAACCAACAATGCAGTTTTAAGAAAATACTTTCAAAAATATTTAATGTGGCTACAGATGACAATTTGTTTCCCTCCCAATTGGGACTTATTTTATTGTACTGATCAACATTTACAATCTCTTCTTTTATAAAATCCATTAATTAAGTCATTCATGACGAGGCATATAGGCCATCTGTAAGTAGCCCATCCATCTACCTCATCCCCATATTGCTATTTATTAATATTTTTGCTCCTTTGCACCCCAGTATCTCTACTTGCACATTCATCTACTGCACATCTATCACTCCAGTGTTTAATTACTAAATTGTTATTACTTTGCCACTATGGCCTATTTATTGCTTACCTCTCATGTCTTACCTAATTTGCACACACTGTACATAGATTTTTTTTCCTATTGTGTTATTGACCGTACGTTTGTTTATTCCATGTGCAACTCTGTTGTGTGTCGCACTGCTTTGCTTTATCTTGGCCAGGTCGCAGTTGTAAATGAGAACTTGTTCTCACCTGGCCTACCTGGTTGAATAAAGGTGGAGAAAAAATGTCCATATAGTCTGAGGGAGACGTTACAGACGGTGGGAAAGTATCTTTGGATGTGATGCAGAGACGATTAAGTGAATTAATAACGTTTTTGGTGACACAGCTTTGAAATCAGCATATTTTGCACAATGATTTGCATTATATCACAAACAAAGTGCTAGGGTTGTGAATTGTTTGATGTTAGCTTCAGCTGTAAGCTAGCAATGAAAGTTAACCTACAATTACCACTGGAAGCTACCGGTATCATCTTGCATTATTAGGATTCTAGCCTGTATGGACATTGTTTCGTGAACAGTTTCAACATTTCTACATGCCGTGTTGCATTATTCAAGTGTGGTAACTTCTGTGCAGCATGAGTGAGGAGCTAGCAATGAGTAAATGGAGCAGGTAAGAGGCATGAACGGTGCGCTCACTGCAGAATGGGACATCTGCTGCGCTGATAGACTTCATCCTCTCAATCATTATACGACTTGAGACACATTTGACAGAAGTACAGAAAGTAACCAATTCTAGTACCGAACCGTTTTTCCATGTTCTAGTATTGAAGTTTCAGTATACTGTGCAACACTACACTACAGAAGTACAACCAAAGAGGGTGACCAACCAATGAGCATTCTCATTGGTTGAGCATTCTGTTCGAATTGGGTAAGCTGCTCAATATTTCATTCAATAACAGTCAATCCCTCCTATCAATATCTAGCGGCAGGTGAATTGACACTGCACTGTTTGCTTATCATGAAAGTAATGCAATAGTTTTTGGTCCAGACCAGCAGACTCCTCTGTTTATGTTCCTTTCAGGATGTCCAAAATTGAGCGTCTGAATGCCCGTGTGGCGAAGCTGCTGACGGTGGCAGTGCATGAGGTTCTGGAGGTGGTGAAAGAGACTGTGTCAGAGTACCAGGAGAAAACAGCCAGAACTCAGAGAGAGAATGAGAGTCTGAGGAGAAGACTGCAGGAAATGCAGGACAAGATGAAGAGAGAGAACACAGGTGAGTCAGGATAGTGTCTCAGTGGTGGTGGTGGGTCGCTGGCCAACATAATCAAATCAATAAGATGGCATTTTCTGCCGCTTGCTCAAGTTCACCCTTTCACTGTTTTGTTTTGCAGCTGCTCAACTTGCAACATTTCCTGCGACTGGTGGCCGTGGAAGAGTGGCCATCGAGAAACCGTCAGAGCAGGGTTGGAGCCCTAGTCTGAGGCAGGACAGCCCAGAGCCCACACAGGTAGATGAGAAACCAGCGCTCACTTTCGAACAGACTGTGAGACTAAGGCAGGAGGAGGAGGAGTACAATGCACTGGAGCTGGATCAAACAGCACACTATGAGACAGAGTGTAACTTTACCTTAACCTTACCCGGGCATCACGAGGAGGTGGCACGGCAATCAGATGAAGCCGTTTCGGTCCACATGCCTCAGGGTGTGAAAAATGACTCGCACTCAGACTTGAATAGCACTTCACAGGGAAACACCCAGCTTGGCATCAATCTGACTGTTATCAAGACGGAACCCGAGCCCACCGAGTGCTCAGCACCCGAACCGTTGACTATCCCGGAGACCTTTGATTGTGTCGATTTAAGCTGCAATTCCACACGCTACGACCCAACAATGAATGCTCACAAGTCTCATGTGAGCACTGGACCATATAACGAACTCGTATTCGTCCACTCGAGTCACAACAGCGTCGGGAGGAGGTTTGGGTTTGGGAAAAACAGTAGGGACGGGAGGAAACACCATAGGCAACACTTCAGGAGGGATGAGCCGCACAGCTGCTTTGTGTGCGGCAAGACGTTCAGCCGGGTGGGGAACCTGCGTATCCACCAGCGCTGTCACACGGGCGAGAAACCCTACTGCTGCCTTCAGTGCGGCCGGTGTTTCAGTCAGGCCGGGGACCTCAAAAAGCACAAAAGGGTCCACACAGGGGAGAAGCCATACTATTGCGGCCAGTGCGGCAAGAGCTTCAGCCGTGGGGAGAACCTAAAGAGGCATCAGAAGATCCACATCGGAGAGACCTTACACCTGCAGCAGGCATGGAGAGATCAACAGTCAAACTAGGTGTTCAAAGCAATCTTTTGAGAAAAAACTATATAAATGCACATACAGTGCATATGAATGAATGCACATGCAGTGCGTGGTACTGAAATTAACATGAGATCTGCAGTGCTGAAAAAGTAAAGTGACTGGGTCATACTCATGGGTGGATTGGCTGTATTATTCAGGTTATCGATTTAGTCAATGGGTAACATGTATTTTGACCATAAGTGGATGGCATACCTTTGATCCACTGGAGTGTTCATTATTCAATAGGCAAACCTCTTATCACTGGCTTTTGAATAAGAGAGTGCGGTGTAAGCAACAAAATAATGTTTTGTACACTGAAACATGTATCTCCTCTGTACACATACAGGAAAGACTTGGATGTTGTGTGACAAATCGAGCATTACAACATTGTGTTCATGATGATTAAAGAGAGAAGTGAGCAAACTGAGGACTTGGGTCAGGACTCTCTTTCTACGTGTCAGAACAAGTAAATATAATTAATTGAACAGGCTTGCGACCTCTAATGCAGAGGAGTAGGCAACCCTGGTCCTGTAGTGCCTATGGCATGTAATATTTTTGTTTTAACCTACCTGGAAGCCCAGAGTGATATACCAAAATGTATGGATATACTGACATGTCTTTCCACCCTAACAATGGAAGTCGTTCACAAAGCAGCACGGTGGGCTGTCTAGCTCCTGCCTATCCTTTTGAATTGGTGGATACAGCTCATTATTGTAATCTATTTTTTAATATTCGATTTGGTTTGATATCAACGGCCAGTATTCAATGGAGAGAGATGCTATGCTACTAGCCTCATGACATGAATATGCTTGATTAAAAACATGTCAGTATTATGAAACTTCTTGCTTGGTGGGCTAAAAAACAACTCCTGCTAGAGAGAGAGAGATTTTCCTCCGATTTGGGCGTCTCTTCCTCTTCGGATATAACTACGAATGAAGCTGGATCGACTCATGGTTTTCTTAAACTAGTCAGGGGTGTAATCATTACGCTGTTTCTGTTTTGCAAACGGAAAACTCAAGACTTCCCATTCAACCAATTCCGGTAGGTCCCGCCCCGTTTTGTTTGCTTCCGTTTGGTTCTTACGCTAGATGGTTTCCGTAATGACGGTGGATATTGATCGCCTGCCTACTGTTAACTCTATACGGGTTATAACTGCGTGTGCATGTCGAACTCTTCATTGAGAATGCCGAAACAGATACATTTTCATTTGTGCCGAAATTAAATGAAGGTTAGCTTGCAAATTCAGCAGGATATGGTGTGAGAAGTCTTAGAAGTGCGGTCTTTATTTTATTATCGTTAATGCCGGTTTTGGTGTGCGTATTATTAATGCATGAGCACCTTTCTCCCCTCTCCTATCGATACAATGCGATACAATAATTGTATTAATTAATACAAAAGGTTCTACCGTGTGACATTTTAAATGCATTCTGTCATTACTACATTTGATAGGTATTAACAACCATTTAACACAAACATTGGATTTAGAATATTTAATCCGTAATTTTCCTCAAATGAAGGGGATGATGAGCGCAACCTTTCAGAATAAATTGCGTTCGCCTGACCCGGAGCAGGCTAGTATAGGGCTCAGGTGTGTTGAGTTGAGTCAAGCATTGAACTGATCAATTAGCTCAGTTGGTCTGGTGGCTAGTTGGGACAAAACACGAACAGGGTTATTTTAGTGTTCGTCTCAGAATGTCATACTCTAACGTTATAGTCGTCATAAAGATAGGCCTACCTCATGTTACAAAATAGCACTAGTCTTAGAGTGGGGAATTGTGCAACTCTTAGGCTGTGTTTACACAGGCAGCCCAATTATGTTATTTTACTCAAATAGTGGGGGGAAAAAATCAACATCGGACTGCCTGTGTAAACACAGCCTTATGGTGTTTGGTGGTCAGTCACTACTCAGACAATGAAATGGACACATGACAAGCATGTGCCTTTACTTTATTACAAACTCGTGAGGATAGTACATGGCATTTAACACCGCATGGAATTAATTCCCATGACTGTTTCTGCAATCAACATTAACATAAGCAGTTTCATCTAAGTAACTTCCATTGTGTGCATTTGAGGCAATTGCAACACATTCAGAAACTATCACAAATCATTAACTTAATTGTACAGTTCAAAGGATAAACACCTAGTATGATTTCATAGGCTACAACAAGATTGCATGGGGGTTGATGAGATTTGCATAAACCAACAGAGAAGACAATGGGGTATACATCTCCATGACAAAGGAGTCCCTTATCAACATGACCTCAGATCTAGTGTGACCTGACATTGTGAATACAGTTCATTCAATCCAATGCTGGCTTCAGTGGAGAAAAAATGACCCAATGGTCATACTTGAGTGAAAGTAAAGATGCCTTAATAAAATAAAATTACTCAAGTAAAGTGAGTCACCCAGTAAAATACTACTTGAGTAAAAGTATCTGGTTTTAAAATGTACTTATGTGTGGTGGTGGAAAAAGTACTCAATTGTCACACTTAAGTAAAAGTAATACATCAAATTTAAGCAAACCAGATTGCAACATTTAATTTTTTTTACAGACAGATAAGGACACACTTCCAACACACACTTTACAAGCCCAATATTTGTGTTTAGTGATTGCGCCAGATCTGAAGCAGTAGGGATGGTTGACAACTCCATTGTGTCCTCCTCCCAGAGCGCTAAGAACCTTGGCGTGATCCTGGACAACACCCTGACGTTCTCAACTAACATCAAGGCGGTGTCCCGTTCCTGTAGGTTCATGCTCTACAACATCCGCAGAGTACGACCCTGCCTCACACAGGAAGCGGCGCAGGTCCTAATCCAGGCACTTGTCATCTCCCGTCTTGATTACTGCAACTCGCTGTTGGCTGGGCTCCCTGCCTGTGCCATTAAACCCCTACAACTCATCCAGAACGCCGCAGCCCGTCTGGTGTTCAACCTTCCCAAGTTCTCTCACGTCACCCCGCTCCTCCGCTCTCTCCACTGGCTTCCAGTTGAAGCTCGCATCCGCTACAAGACCATGGTGCTCGCCACGGAGCTGTGAGGGGAACGGCACCTCAGTACCTCCAGGCTCTGATCAGGCCCTACACCCAAACAAGGGCACTGCGTTCATCCACCTCTGGCCTGCTCGCCTCCCTACCACTGAGGAAGTACAGTTCCCGCTCAGCCCAGTCAAAACTGTTCGCTGCTCTGGCCCCCAATGGTGGAACAAACTCCCTCACGACGCCAGGACAGCGGAGTCAATCACCACCTTCCGGAGACACCTGAAACCCCACCTCTTCAAGGAATACCTAGGATAGGGTAAGTAAGGGTAAGTAATCCTTCTCACCCCCCAACAAGATTTAGATGCAAGTGGCTGTTCCACTGGTTGTCATAAGGTGTATGCACCAATTTGTAAGTCGCTCTGGATAAGAGCGTCTGCTAAATGACTTAAATGTAAATGTTAAATGGATGACCACATTATATTGATAGGTGTGTGAATTAGTCCATATTACTGTCCTGCCAGAGTATTCCAAATGTAAGAGGTACTTTTGGGTAGAAGGGAAATTGTATGGGAGTAAAAAGTATATATTTTCTTTAGCAATGTAGTGGAGTAAAAGTTGTAAAAAAATACATATAGTATAGATACCCCAAAAAACGACTTTAAAGTATTTTTACTTATTAAGAACTTTACACCACTGGCTTTATCAGCATACAGTTGAGGGGCGTGGGCCCATGTTACCTATGAGGCGCTGACGTGGACGATGTGCTCATTTGAGCGCTCACCTTAGTTACCAGGAAGTGTTTGACAACACCCAGGGAGCTGGTGGGACGGTTTTGTCTAGAAGGGATACAGTTTATGTCACAATTGACTTTTCGTAGCACGTTAGGATAATTAACGTAACAGATTATGAGAGTTAGGTTAAGGTTAAGAAAAGGGTTAGGATTAGCTAAAATGCAACATTTTATTTTTACATCAATTTGACAACAACTGTATCCTCTCTAGCCAATACCTGGTGAGCCTTCACACGTTATTCTACAGAGAGGTGAGTTAAAAACAACCCCATTTACCCTATGCTATTTTACTAGGCACACACATGTGTACCTCTCGATGAAGAGAAGTAGCCTACGACTTTTTAGCCCAATGATATTACCAAACTTCCATTTGCCTTTATTTTACAAATGCGGAAGCAGATACGTTAAGGGGATTTCTCATGATGAACGCTACAGTAGCCTATGCGTTTTTGTTTTACGGCTCCCCATAGCTGCAACAAAGCATTAAAATATATAATAATTACGGATTGTGAACGGTAGTTATACAATCGACCGAATTAATTTGCGCATATTGAATAAGCCTAATATTTGTAAAGATGCGTAATTTCACCATCACAGCAATGAAGTATGCAAACGTTGTATTACTATCTCAAAGTTCAAACGTATACGGCGTTAAATCATTAGACAACAAAATCATTTGATAATCAAAAAACATTTAAATATTTTTTTCCAAGGTAAACTCCGCAGTGAGAGAATGTGCTTCAGTGATGTGGTGGGTGCCCTACTAACTTCCTTGTTCTTATGTAGCCCAACTCCAGCTACTCCTATGGTAAAAGCATGGTGTTGAGATGAAGATTACCGGGAAGATCCTCACTCATTTTCAGTCGTGCAGCTCACCCGTCGACAAAGAAGGATACCTGTATAAAAAGGTAACCCGATAACACGCCTTTCCTCATGTCTTGCAGACTAACTTGTATATTCTATAATTTCCGCTATCACAATCATTTGCTTGTCATCCTTGCCTTTTAATTGCAGATTGACTAAATTAGGTGTATCAAATGCCCATTCAAAGCCAATGGTGAAGTCAGGGCAAAACGAAGTGACTTAATTTTATTTAACCTTTATTTAACTAGGCAAGTCAGTTAAGAACAAATTCTTATTTACAATGACTGCCTACCAAAAGGCTAAAGGCCTCCTGTGGCGACGGGGCCTGGGATAAGAACAAATAAATAAATACAATATAAATATAGGACAAAACACACATCACAACAAGAGAGACAACACTACATAGAGACCTAAGACAACAACATAGTAAGGCAGCAACACATAACAACAACATGGTTGCAACTTAACAGTTTAGCAGCACAAAACATGGTACAAACATTATTGGGCACAGACAACAGCACAAAGACCAAGAAGGTAGAGACAACAGTACATCACACAAAGCAGCCACAACTGTCAGTAAGAGTGTCCATGATTGAGTCTTTGAATGAAGAGATTGAGATAAAATGGTCCAGTTTGAGTGTTTGTTGCAGCTCGTTCCAGTCGCAGCTGCAGCAAACTGAAAAGAGGAGTGACCCAGGGATGTGTGTGCTTTGGGGACCTTTAACATAATGTGACTGGCAGAACGGGTGTATGATGAGGACTGCAGTAGCCATCTCAAATAGGGGGGAGTGATGCAGAATCTGTTTTTATAAATAAGCATCAACCAGTGGGTCTTGCGACGGGTATACAGAGATGACTAGTTTAGAGAGGAGTATAGAGTGCAGTGATGTGTCCTATAAGGAGCATTGGTGGCAAATCTGATGGCCGAATGGTAAAGAACATCTAGCCGCTCGAGAGCACCCTTACCTGCCCATCTATAAATGATGTCTCCGTAATCTAGCATGGGTAGGATGATCATGTGAATCAAGGTTAGTTTGGCAGCTGGGGTGATAGAGGAAACCAAGTCTCGATTTAACTTTAGGTAGCTGCCAAAAATAAAGGAAAAGCCATGACTTAATATGGCGTTGGGCCAGCATGAGCCAGAAAATCTTCAGTGCACCGTGGCATAGATTCCACAAGTGTCTCAAACTCTTACATCATTTGGTGTTTTGTTGATGGTGGTGGAAACCGCGTCTCGGGCGCCACTCCAGAATCTCCCATAAGTGTTCAATTGGGTTGAGATCTGGTGACGGAGACGACCATGGCGTATGGTTTACATCGCTTTCATGCTCATCAAACCATTCAGTGACCACTCAAGCCCTGTGGATAGGGGCATTTTCATCCTATGGGAGCATAGCCATGGTAGCCAAATGAATGGCCTGCCCTGCATTTCTATACATGACCCTAAGCATGATGAAATGTTAGGGCAGGTGTGCTCAGAGATGGGAAACAATGGAATATGATAGCACATCAGGAGAAGATGAGGGCACACTCTGATTAAGGAAGGATGGCAGAGGGGGATGTGGAATATGAATCGGATAGCAGTGGAAATAAGGAAGAATGGACCTCTGTCCAAAATAATGGGAAAAGAAGTTAGGATTGGAAAGAAGACTTTTAATGTTGAAAATACCTCATATCTGTTGTGAGTCTGGTTTCTGGGAAAATTGGGGACTGAATTGTCAAATCCGTTTAGAAGTATTTAAGATGGTAGAGAGAGGTGTGGAGTCGGTGGGGGTCACGAGGACTGGGCTGGTCTTGATTTGTGTGTGTGTTTCTGCTGAACAGAGGAAGCATGTGTTGGGTATCAGGCAAATTGATGGCCATGCAGAGCTAAGGAGAAGAGAAACTGTCAAGGGAGTAATTGCTGGAGTCTCGGAGGGAGTGGGCATCGAGGAGCTGATGAGTGTTCCTGTAGTGGTTGATACATGGAGGATGAATTGTTGGCTCAATGGCAAGAAAGAAGAGCTTGTCTATTCTTGTTTTTTTGATGTGGAGGCCCTCCCGACCTGAGTGAAGCTGGGGTATGTGCACTTTTCTGTAAGAGCTTTTATTTCCAGGCAGTTGCAGTGTAAACTGTGTAGAATGTTTGAACATGTAGAGTGTCTGCAGGTGGAGGAATCCAAGATGTAGAAGTTGTGGAAAAGAAGCTCATGGTGATTTGTTTTTGAAGACGAAGCTGTGAAGTGTTGCAACTGTGGTGGAAAGCATGTAGTATATTTTTGGAGTGCCTGACGAGGTCGAAAAATAATGAAGTTGCCAAAGTCAGGGTCATCCAGAGCATTTCATATGCAGAGGCTGTCAAACGGGTGGAGGGAACTCAAGGTACTCCTAAGGACTCCATGGTGTTGGGTAGGCCTTTAATGCAGACTGCAGCGTTCGTTAGCTTCTACCGGCAGGCTCCAAGGATGTTACATGTAAAGAAGGTGGACTTTGTGATTTTTTTTATTTTTTATGTAACGGTGATCATTGGCACGGCTAAAGTGGAGGGAAAGTCCAAGAAGATGGACATTACTGGGGCTGCAGCAGAGTGGTTCCTGGAACTAAAATATTTATCAGGGAAGGAGTTGCATGAGACGCTTTCACAAGCAGTGATGCCAGAGAGGAAGAGGCGAAGCGAGAGGGATAACTGTGTCCACAATCTGTCTTCTCCAGCAGGTGGCTTTTTTTCACTCACGAAGCAAGGACTTTTTGTATGGAGGTCAGTGTCGAATTATATATACGTGTGGCTTATTTGATCAAATAGAAGTTTCGTAATGATTTGGTTGTTAAGAGTGTATTGATCTAAGTCGGACACTTGACATCCTGGTAACTTTGAGAAAAACTACTTTATATCAGAGTTGTGCCTGGTCGTCACTAGTTGCCACAGTCATAAAGTCCACCTATTTCTACAATTTAACTTTTTTTTAAATGTGTTATGCCTAACCTTAAATTGAAACCAAAAAGCAAATGTTTTTATTTTTTATATATATATATTTTTACAATATAGCAAATTTTGACTTTCTGGCTGTGGTAGCTAGTGGAAACCGTTGTGCCTGTTGTTCACATGTGTCTGCCCTCTCATTGGCTAGAATGGTCCCACCTGATCTTGCCTCCTCCCAACAACCTTCCATTTTTAAAGACATTTCTTTTCATTGTTAGTGGCCATTATTCACCTTTATTTAACCAAGTAGGTCAGTTGAGAACAAGTTCTCATTTACAACTGTGACCTGGCTAAGATAAAGCAAAGCAGTGCGACGACAACAACAGCACAGAGTTACACATAAACACATGCACAGTCAATAACACAATAGAAAAATCTATGTACAGTGTGTGCAGATGTAGGGAGGTAAGGCAATAAATAGGCCATAGAGGCAAAATAATTACAACTTAGCATTAACACTGCAGTGATCAATGTGCAGATGATGATGTTCAAGTAGAGATACTGGGGTGAAAAAGAGCGAGAGTATAGATAACAATATGGGGATGAGGCAGTTGGCTGTGCTGTGTACAGGTGCAGTGATTGGTGATCTGCTCTGGCAGCTGATGCTTAAAGTTAGAGAGGGCGATATAAGACTCCAGCTTCAGTGATTTTTGCAATTGGTTCCAGTCATTGGCAGCAGAGAACTGGAAGGAAAGGCGGCCAAAGGATATTTGGCTTTGGGGATGACCAGTGAAATATACCTGCTGGAGCGTATGCTACGTGTGGGTGTTGCTATTTGTACCAGTGATCTGAGGTAAGATAGGGTTTTACTTCGCGTAGACTTATAGATAACCTGGAGCCAGTGGGTTTGGCAATGAGTATGTAGTGAGGGCCAGCCAATGAGAGCATACAGGTCGCAGTGGTGGGTAGTGTATGGGGCTTTGGTGAAAAAACAGATGGCACTGTGATAGACTACATCCAGTTTGCTGAGTAGAGTGTTGGGAGCTATTTTGTAAATTACATTGCCAAAGTCAAGGATCGGTCGGCTAGTCAGTTTTATGAGGGTGTGTTTGGCAGCATGAGTGAAGGAGGCTTTGTTGCAAAATAGGAAGCCAATTCTCGATTTAATTTTAGATTGGAGATGCTTAATGTGAGTCTGACAGAAGAGATAACAGTCTAACCAGACACCTAGGTATTTGTAGTTGTCCACATATTCTAAGTCAGAACCGTCCAGAGTAGTGATACTAGTCGGGTGGGAGGGTGCGGGCAGCAATCGGTTGGAGAGCATGCACTTGCATTTAAAAGCAGTTGGAGGCCTCGGAAGGAGTGTTGTATGGCATTGAAGCTTGTTTGGAGGTTTGTTAGCACAGTGTCCAAAGAAGGGCCAGATGTATACAGAATGGTGTCGTCTGCGTAGAGGTGGATCAGAGAATCACCAGCAGCAAGAGCGACATCATTGGTATATACAGAGAAAAGAGTCTTCCCGAGAATTGAACCCTGTGGAACCCCCATAGACTGCCAGAGGTCCGGACAACAGGCCCTCCGATTTGACACACTGAACTCTATCTGAGAAGTAGTTTGTGAACCAGGCGAGGCAGTCATTAGAGAAACCAAGGCTGTTGAGTCTGCCGATAAGAATACAGTGATTGACAGATTCGAAAGCCAGGTCGATGAAGACTGCTGCACAGTACTGTCTTTTATCGATGGCGGTTATGATATCGTTTAGGACCTTGAGCCACTGAGGTGCACCCATGACCAGCTGGGAAACCAGATTGCATAGTGGAGAAGATTACATAGTGTACGGTGGGATTCAAAATGGTTGGTGATCTGTTTGTTAACTTGGCTTTCGAAGATTTTAGAAAGGCAGATCAGGATGGAAATGGGTCTAACAGTTTGGGTCTAGAGGGGGATGACCGCGGCAGCTTTCTAATCTTTGGGCAAGGGGGGGGGCTTGGACAAGTTACTGCAGGGGTTATTGAGATTATGGCCGGGGTAGCCAGGTGGAAAGCATGGCCAGCCGTAGAAAAATGCTTATTGAAATGATTGATTATCGTAGATTTATCGGTGCTGACAATGTTTCCTATCCTCAGTGCAGTGGGAAGCTGGGAGGAGGTGCTCTTATTCGCTGTGGACTTTAGTGTCTCATAACGTCTTGGAATTAGTGCTACAGGATGCAAATTTCTGTTTGAAAAAGCTAGCTTTAGCTGTCCTAACTGACAGAGTATTTTGGTTCCTGGCGAACCTGAAAATTTGCATATCGCCAGGGCTATTCAATCTTAATACAGAACGCCACAGGATGATTTTGTGCTTGTCAAGTCTGGGGTGAACCAAGGGCTATATCTGTTCTTCAACATTTTTTGAATGGAGCATGCTTATTTAAGATGGTGAGGAAAGCACTTTTTTAAAGAGCAACCAGGCATCCTCTACTGATGGGATGAGGTCATTATCCTTCCAGGATACCCAGGCCAGGTCGATTAGAAAGGCCTGCTCGCTGGAGTGTTTGACAGTGATGAGGGGTGGTTGTTTGACCGCGGACCCATTATGCACACAGGCAATGATCGCTGAGATCCTGGTTGAAGACAGCAGAGGTGTATTTAGAGGGCAAGTTGGTCAGGATGATATCTAAGAGGGTGCCTGCACATGGTTACGGATTTAGGGTTGTACCTGGTAGGTTCCTTGATAATTTGCGTGAGATTGAGGGCTTCTATCTTAGATTGTAGGACGGCCGGGGGTGTAGGTCACCTCAGCTGGGGGCTGAAGGGGGTCTATAACAAGCAGCAATGGTGAGAGAATTGCTTCTGGAAAGGTGGATTTTTTAAAAGTAGAAGCTTAAATTCTTTGGGCACAGACCTGGATAGTATGACAGAACTCTGCAGGCTCTTTCTGCAGTAGAGGAATGGAAAAGATGTGTGTTTTTGAACGATGCACCATTCTACCTTGCTGACAATTCAGACTTGCAGACATAAGCAACCATTTTACATTTAAACAGTTTCTCCTGCTCAAAATGCATATCAGACAGGCGCATTAAACTTGCGGGGGGTGGGTTTCACTCCACCAGTAATATACCATGATGAATTTGATGGATTGGAAATGATTTCATAACAAACCCTTAATTCTGTGAGCGAACTTGTAACAAAGTAGTCACATTTTAGCATGGTAAATTCATAAGCACACATTTTAATTATATAGAACATGAGAATTTTCAAATGGTATAAAGTTTCTATTGTGAAGTGACGAGATGGCATGTGTGAGCACTAATTCTCAAAATGAGTAACGGTTATATTGGGCTCGACTTTGTGAGTTCAAAGACGACTTTGCTAATTTTATAAACGTTGAAACTTCTGGTTTCTAGTAGGCTACAGAATTGGAGAAGGGCTGTTTCTATGAACTTGTCAGTAGGCTCAAGCTAATCAAATGGTATTTGTCACATGGGCCGAATACAACAGGTAGACCTTACAGTGAAATGCTTACTTACAAGCCCTTAACCAACAATGCAGTTTTAAGAAAATGCTTTTTAAAAAGTAAGAGAAAAGTAGCAAATATTTAAAGAGCAGCAGTAAAATAACAATAGCGAGGCCATATACAGGGGGTACAGAGTCGGTGTGCGGGGGCACAGGTTAGTCAAGGTAATTGAGGTAATATGTACATGTAGGTAGAGTTATTAAAGTGACTATGCATAAATACTAACAGGGAGTAGCAGCAGTGTAGAAGGGGGGCAATGCAAATAGTCCATGGCTTCTGGTTTGGATCTGTACCTACGGTCACTGTGGGGATGACGTTGTCGATGCACTTACTGTTGAAGTCGGTGACTGATATGGTGTACTCCTCAATGCCATTGGATGAATACCGGAACATATTCCAGTCTGGGCTAGCAAAACAGTCCTGTAGCGTAGCAACCGTGTCATCTGACCACTTCTGTATTGACCAAGTCACTGGTTGGAAGCTGCTTTAGTTTTTGCTTGTAAGCAGGAATAAAAAAGAGAATTATGGTCAGATTTGCCATATGGAAGGTGAGGGAGAGCTTTGTCTGCATCTGTGTGTGGAGTAAAGGTGGTCTAGAGTTGTTTCTTTTGTTTTTTTCTCCCCTCTGGCTGCACATGTGACATATTGATAGAAATGAGGTAAAACGGATTTAAGTTTGACTGCATTAATGTCCCGGGCTGCTAGGAGCGTAGCTTCTGGATGAGCATTTTCTCGTTTGCTTATGGCCTTATACAACTCGTAGAGTGCGGTCTTAGCATCATTTTTTGATGGTAAATAGACTGCTACAAAAATATTGATAACTCCTGGTGGATATTGTGGTCTACAGCTCATCATGAGGTACTATACCTCAAGCGAGGAATAACTTAATATTAGACATCCCGCACCAGCTGTTATTGTCAAATAGAAACACACAGCCACCCGTTTCTAAATATGGAGGAGGGGAGGCAATTTACGTGCGTGGCATAACGCATTTTCAGAAGGAGAAACCGTTAAGTTAAATGGTTGCTTATGTTCTCAAGTATGGCCCCAACATGACCTGGCGGCGCAGATTCATGTATTTATATAGAAAATATGACCGGGCGGCAGGTAGCCAGCCTAGCGGTTAGAGAGATGAGCCGGCAACAGGACGGTTGCCAGTTCGAATCCTGGGTGTGTCCGGAAAAATCTGTCTGGAAGTGAGCTGGCAACCAGAAGGCATTGGAAAACCTTCCTGTTTTTTGTGGTTGAATCTGTGTTTAAAATTCACTGCTTGACTGAGGTGCCTTACAATTATCTGTATGTGTGGGGTACAGAACTGAGGTAGTCATAAAAAAAATCATGTTAAACACTATTATTGCACACAGTGAGACCATGCAACTTATGTGATTTGTTAAGCACATTTTTACTCCTGACCTCGGGGCGGCAGCGTAGACTAGTGGTTAGAGCGTTGGACTAGTAACCGGAAGGTTGCGAGTTCAAACCCCCAAGCTGACAAGGTACAAATCTGTCGTTCTGCCCCTGAACAGGCAGTTAACCCACTGTTCCCAGGCCGTCATTGAAAATAAGAATGTGTTCTTAACTGACTTGCCTGGTTAAATAAAGGTAATATTTTTTTTTTTTTTTTTTTTTTTTTTTTTAATGAGTAGGCCAGTGACACACAATCTCAATTTAATCCATTTAAAATTCAGGCTGTAACCCAACAAAATGTGGAAAAAGTGAGGTACTTTTCTGAAGGCACTGTTTTAGGAGCGGTGGGATAAAGCAGAAGTGCAATTTTTGACGGGCCATGACCCAGTGCACCCCGGTTCAGCCTAGTCGAAACCCCCTCAGTGACAATTGACCAATAAACTGCACAGGCGCACGTATTTGACTGTGTAGGCTGAGCTTGGAACGGGAAGAGTGCCTATTCAAGGCCTGCACATAAAGCAAACTAGTTTTTATTTGTATTTTCTATATGATAAAGATATTTTTTGATACAGTACTAATGCCAGATATGTAAAATGTTCTCTCCAGAGCACATTCATTTGTGCTAGATTTAAGGAAAATAATATTATGTACATATTTATTTTTAATTCAGAATGATTCAACTACAATAACTATTTGATACTGACATCAGACCTGTTGAACTGTGAACAACCGCATGTTTTGACAAAACATCCCATTGTACCATTATATACAGGGTGAGAGAAACACTTCCTATCAGAAGCGCTGGTTCATGCTGAAGGCAAACCTGCTCTTCTACAAGGACCGGCCCAACCACCGCGACCTGCTTGGCGTCATTGTTTTGGAGGGCTGCTCAGTGCAGCTGTGCGAGTCTGAGGAGCAGTTTGCCTTTTCGCTGGTGTGGAGCGGTGAACCGGGCCTGCGCACCTACAAGCTAGCCGCAGAGGACCAGCCCAGCCAGGAGAGCTGGATCAGGGCCCTGCTGTCGGCCAACCACGGCTACCTGGCTGCGTTGGTCATGGATTTGGAGAAACAGTACAAAGGTGAATGGGTGCAGGATTTTGTTCCATGCCAGCACTAGGCAAGCTAGATAATTGGGGGTAAATACATCAACAAGGGGTTTGCCTGGTCATGAGAGTAGCTGGAAAAAAAGTGGTCAAGCTTGGTCGTTGAGAGCTAGTAGGTAAATAACCGGATTCAACTAATCGTCAAGTCTTCGATTTAGTTGAAACAAGTGTTTTAGTGCTTGGCTGGAATAAAACTCTGCACGTCCTAAATATCTACACGATCAGGATTGGTGACCGCGTTGAAATGTACTTATGAGTTAGTGGTTCCCGCTACTTATACACGTGATGGTTTTACATATGCAAAGCACCTTCATCAATGTTCAGCTGTGTTTAATGAAAAAGTGTCCATGAATGGTGTTTGATTAAAAAGTGTCCATGAATGTCCAAGCAGCTTTTTTTCTTAGTCTCTCCTTCCTCCTTCCACAGAGGCCATGAAAGCGTTTCCTGGTGACCCATCCCAGCAGTCTACACTGGCTGGCCCAAACACAGAGAGGCCAACGCAGTCGCTGATTTGGCTGAACTCTGGGACCGCGACCCTTTCACAGTACCTAGGGCCAAGTGTGGGAGCCGGGCAAAGCTTTAGCACAAATGAAATGCTACAAGTTCCTCCCATTTCCTCTAAACCAACCAATAAGAGGTCTCCAAAACTCTGGCCCAAGAGAAATGCAAATGTTGTACCTATTAATGTCCCATCCCCGCCCCAAGGGGAGTGGTCAGTGACTGGGTCAGGACCCAAGGTGGAATTTAGCGAACTACATGAGGACTTTGGCAAGGAGGTGAAGGAGCTGATTGCTGATTGGTTGAGACAGGGACAGAAAGATGTAATTCAGGAAGAAGACTTAATTGATTTTGGTTGATTCAGCATGGTATGTCACTATAAGCATGTAAACAGTTCATACCAAAGGAGTCTGTACCAATTGCAATAATGGATGCCAACATGAATTAATATTTGTGAATGTAAGAAAATATATAATGATTATTTTAAAATAAATATTTTCATTTGAATTAATATCTGAATTAATATCTATGATTTAAAAGGCAATCATTTATCAAGTTGTTCTCCCCATTAGAGCCAATAAGCTACAATATTATTACATGTAATGCTGTAATAATACAGCTATTGCATTCAATAGATAATACATGCAATTGATTTGTGAGTTTATGAGTTGTCTTCTTCACATTGGTTGAAATTCACTTAAGCCAGCATGATTCCAAAAATAGTTTAGTCAACACAGCAACTCAACCCACACAAATTATGCAGAGGATATGAAACTCTGTTAGATGCAACCTAAAAATGAATACTGCATGGGAAATTCATTCATCTGGTGCCACTGATAACTGAGCACTCCCAACACCCCGCTTGGATGTCCACAAATGTTCCTCTTTGGTGACATGAAATCACTTTTTGCTGGCACTGAGCCCCACGGGACTTGTCTGATGTCAGTACTGCTAATGTGCCAAGCGAACTAAACGGTTTGGGGTATTAATTAATATGACCCCACCATCGAAAGCGCTCACGAACACGTAAGCTACATGTTTGATGTTTTGCTCCACAACACAAGACTCGTCTGAAGGTAACCTGGTACCGGTTTAAAAATGTATTTAAGTGTTTTATTGCTCCCCCCAAAAAGGGGTTAAATATGGGTAAAAGCAAAACAACAGAATATCCAGGGCCTGTATCCACAAAGCATCTCAGAAAAGGTCCTAGGAATCTTGTTAAAACCTGTTTGAAGACTAGCCATGAGACTGCTGAACAACTTATCAAATGGCCACCCGGATTATTGACCCCCCTTTTGTTTTCACACTGCTGCTACTCGCTGTTTCTTATCTATCTATTCATAGTCCTCCTTACCGCTATCTACATGTACAAATTACCTTGACTAAACTGTACCCCTGCACATTGACTAGGTACCGGTACCCCCTGTATATAGCCTCGTTACTTTTATTTTTTACTTTACTTACAAGCCCATAACACTCTTCCTTGAACTGCATTGTTGGTTAAGAAAATATTTACTAAATTAACTAAGTATTTCACGATAAGGTCTACCTACACCTGTTGTATTTCCGAGTGGCGCAGCAGTCTAATGCATCACTAAAGACCATGTCTCATTCCCAGGCTGTGTCACAACCGGCTGTGATCGGGAGTCCCATAGGGCGGCGCACAATTGGCTCATCTTCGCCCGGGTTAAGGGAGGGTTTGGCCGGGGTGGTAGGCCATCATTGTCATTAAGAATTTGTTCTTAACTAACTTGCCTAGTTAAATAAACATTGAGATACATTTTATTTATTTTAGCTGGTAGTCACGACAGTTTGAGGTACCGCAAAGGAAAGATTGTTATGACGCTCATCGACATAGTTGCAAATAATGGGGAATAACTAATCACGGTGAATGTGACTACAACTGTTGCAATGGTAAAACATTTGATACATTTTGCCTACTCATAATTATTGCCTAATATGTTGGCTTACATAACCTTTAAAAAAAAATCAAATTCTGATAGTTTTTAAACTCACTCATCACTCACATTTAACAATTCTAAATTGCTTTGACACAGTAGGCATCAAGTCACTTTCCAGTAATAATATATATAATAATAATATAATAATAATATATGCCATTTAGCAGACGCTTTTATCCAAAGCGGCTTACAGTCATGTGTGCATACATTCTACGTATGGGTGGTCCCGGGAATCGAACCCACTACCCTGGCGTTACAAGCGCCATGCTCTACCAACTGAGCTACAGAAGGACCATAATGTTGCATACAGCGTTGCATCTAGTGTTTGAATGGTCTATCATTTTCATCGAACACAATCGAAGTTAACATAAGCCCAATTTAGGTATCTTTTTTAACAATGTGATGTTTCGCTCCAAAGGGATAACTTGAAATAACATGATGTAGGTTATCAAATAATTGAAAGAAAATGTTTATGGTGGTGGTTATATGTATTTAGGCATATGTTAAATAGACCTCCTGTGAAAGCATTGTCAAAAGCTCAAGAGATACTGTTGCATGTAAGTCTTGATTGGGGGTGGCAGGGTAGCCTAGTGGTTAGAGCGTTGGACTAGTAACCGAAAGGTCAAATCCCCGCGCTGACAAGGTACAAATCTGTTGTTCTGCCTGTTCTGTTCAGGAACAGGCAGTTAACCCACTGTTCCTAGGCCGTCATTGAAAATAAGAATTTGTTCTTAACTGACTTGCCTAGTAAAATAAAGGTAAAATAAAAAATAAATACAATTTATGGATTGATCATATCGAAATATCAAAACATAATTTGAAAAACTCCAAAACAATTGCATGTAGGAACCACTGCTTTTTTATAATTATCAAGACACCTGCTTGTAATTCTTAACTGGTTAGGACAGCTCATGTGGTCTCTGTCGACTAGGTGGGTCTCTGAGTTAAGAGGCTTTGTGTATAGCTTACCCATAGCAGTAAGAGTAAAATGTCTGTGTTCTTACCACCAATTTTCTACTCTGAGAGGCTTTGTGGATGCAGGCTCTGAGCTTTCTTGTATATCTCAGATAAACTACATGATTAAAAGGATGTGGAGACCTGCTCGACGAACATCTCGTTCCAAAATCATGTGCATGAATATGGAGTTGGTCCCCCTTTTGCTGCTATAGCAGCCTCCACTCTACTGGGAAGGCTTTCCACTAGATGTCGGAACATTGCTGTAAGGACTTCTTGCTTCCATTCAGCCACAAGAGCAGGTGAGACCTGTCATTCATGCCATTTTTAGCATAAAATATATACATGCCTGTTCTGCATGTTATTTTGGTATTTGTACGAGTCACATTTTAAGTTTGCAAATAATGTTTTAAAAAATATGTACAAATTATTGAGTTAATAAAGCCGCATACAAACATGGTCTCTGTTTTGTTTTCTTGAGTAAGGCAGCTCCAAAATGCAGGTGTTTCAGCCTAGCTCAATGCTTTCTGTGGTGGAGGCGAGCCAGCAGAAAATAGGAGCGTTGTGCCATGATTGGCTCAGTGTTCTGTCACACATGGGGAAACTACGTCACCAGTCCTTAGTAATGGGAGACATCGAAAATTCCAATCCTCTGCGTCCTGCCATATAGTTACATTAGTAGTGCCCTTCCAATAAGGCTCAAAGTCATTGGCCACAGATTAAATTACATTATACAGTTGAAGTCGGAAGTTTACATACACCATAGCCAAATACAATTAAACTCAGTTTTTCACAATTCCTGACGCTTAATCCTCGTAAAAATTCCCTGTCTTAGGTCAGTTAGGATCACAACTTTATTTTAAGAATGTGAAATGTTAGAATAATAGTGTAGAGTGATTTATTTCAGCTTTTATTTCTTTCATCACATTCCCAGTGGGTCAGAAGTTTACATACACTCAATTAGTATTTGGTAGCATTGCCTTTTAAATGGTTTAACTTGGGTCAAATGATTCAGGTAGCCTTCCACAAGCTTCCCACAATAAGTTGGGTGAATTTTGGCCCATTCCTCCTGGCAGAGCTGGTGTAACTGAGTCAGGTTTTTAGGCCTCCTTGCTCCCGCACGCTTTTTCAGTTCTGCTCACAAATCTTCTATAGGATTGAGGTCAGGGCTTTGTGATGGCCACTCCAATACCTTGACTTTGTTGTCTTTTAAGCCATTTTGCCACAACTTTGGAAGTATGCTTCGTGTCATTGTCCATTTGGAAGACCCACTTGTGACAAAGCTTCCTTGCTGAGAGGCCTTTCAGGTTACGTCGACATAGGACTCGTTTTACTGTGGATATAGATACTTTTTTACCTGTTTCCTCCAGCATCTTCACACGGTCCTTTGCTGCTGTTCTGGGATTGATTTGCACATTTTGCACTTCTGACCCACTGGAATTGTGATACAGTGAAATAATCTGTCTGTACACAATTGTTGGAAAAATTACTTGTGTCATGCACAAAGTAGATGTCCTAACCGACTTGCCAAAACTATAGGTTGTTAACAAGACATTTTTGGAGTGTTTGAAAAATGAGTTTTAATGACCCCAACCTAAGTGTATGTAAACTTCCGACTTCAACTGTATGAACAGTAGCTTTGATTGGACTGATCATGTCAACATCATACTTTCAAAATCTTAGCGAGCAGTCATCATCATGAATCAAGTTGACAATCTACTGACAAATCATTTTTTAATCGTTGTCATAAGAAGAGAAATAATGAAGATTCATTGTAGATAAAATGTATCGGTGCTCATCGGTCATTGGACATAAACAGTACACAACAAGTTGGAAATGGCAAATTCAACAATGAGTGGTTGGGTTAGGAATCGGTGACATTGGCTAACCGCAAGCATTACCACTTGCGAAGTCCGGAATAAACTAGCTCAGACTGGGAATACGTTTTGAACAGTCATCCAATTTGGAATTGTAAATCTTTCTCTTTCTTTGACGAAATTTGCCCCCGAAGGACCACCGCGTCACCTTCCTGTTCAAGTGAGCACATCACAACAAGGTGAGTCCAAAAATGTCTTATATGATGCTGTATAAATGATGTAATATGCCAGGGAGATATGTATACTGTAGCTAAGAAAGTAATGCTAAGTGTATGCTGTGTAGTAAGCTGTTAGTAGCCCATGTGTCTCACCCTAATAATTTGGCCTAACATTACTGTTCTGGCTCGGTGGTGCACATGTAGCCTATAACCTGTTTTTGAGAAATGTCATCTAATATAGACACAATACCCCATAATGACAATGCGAAAACAGGTTTTTAGTATTCAGACCCTTTGCTAGGAGACTTGAAATTGAGCTCCAGTGCATTCTGTTTCCATTGATCATCTTTGAGATGTTTTTACAACTTGATATGATTTACCTGTGGTAAATTCAATTGATTGGACATGATTTGAAAAGGCACACACCTGTCTATATGAGGCACCACAGTTGACAGTGTCAGAGAGAAAAAAAACAAGTCAAGAGGTCGAAGGAATTGTCCGTAGAGCTCAGACAGGATTGAGTCGTGGCACAGATCTGGGGAAGGGTAAGAAAAAATGTCTGCAGCATTGAAGGTCCTCAAGAACACAATGGCCTCCATCATTCTTAAATGGAAGAAGTTTGGAACCACCAAGACTCTTCCTAGAACTGGCTGCCCAGAAAAACTGAGCAATCGGAGGAGAAGGGCCTTGGTCAGGGAGGTGACGAAGAACCCGATGGTCACTCTGACAGAGCTCCAGATTTCCTCTGTAGAGATGGTAGAACCTTCCAGAAGAACAACCATCTCTGCAGCACTCCACCAGTCAGGCCTTTATGGTTGAGTGGCCAGAAGGAAGACACTCTTCAGTAAAAGGCACATGACAGCCCGCTTGGAATTTGCCAAAAGGCACCTAAAGGACTCTGACCATGAGAAACAAGATTATCTGGTCTGATGAAACCAAGACTGAGCTATTTGACCTGAATGCCAAGCGTCACGTCTCGAGGAAACCTGGCACCATCCCTACAGTAAAGCATGGTGATAGCAGCAGCATGCTGTGGGGATTTTTTTCAGTGGCAGGGACTGGGAGACTAGTCAGGATCGATGTAAAGATGAATGGAGAAAAATATAGAGAGATCCTTGATGAAAACCTGCTCAGGACCTCAGACTGGGGTGAAGGTTTACCTTATAACAGGACAACGACCCTAAGCACACAACCAAGACAACGCAGGAGTGTTTTCGGGGAACAAGTCTCTGAATGTCCTTGAGTGGCCCAGCCAGAGCCCGGACTTGAACCCGATCGAACATCTCTGGAGAGACCTGAAAATAGCTGTCCAGGGATGCTCCCCATCCAACCTGACAAAGCTTGAGAAGATCTGCAGAGAATAATTGGGGAAGCGCCCCAAATACAGGTGTGCCAAGCTTGTAGCATCCTACCCAGGAAGACTCGAGGCAGTAATCGCTGCCAAAGGTGCTTCAACAAAGTACTGAGGGTCTGAATACTTATGTGATATTTGTTTTTTATTTGTTATAAATTTGCATACATTATTAATAAAAACCTGTTTTTGCTTTCTCATTATGTGGTATTGTGTGTAGATTGATGGGGGAAAAAACGATTTCATACATTTTAGAATAAGGCTGTAACGTAACAAAATGGGGAAAACGACGAGGTCTGAATACTTTCCAAATGCACCTTAGGACAGACACTTCAAAACATACTTCCTTTTGATCTGCTTTGCCATTTATGAATATGTTATTCAATGCATTTCTATGGGCTAATAGCATTAAGGCCAAATTCAATGTTTCATAAAAATATTAGTAAATATTTGTTTATACCTACAGGGATCCTAAAATCACAAATCAAATAGCTAAATGATCCTTGGTATGACCATCTTAAAACAATTCCATATGCTGGCTTAGTAGAAACCCAGCCCCGGGCCCTTAGACTCTAGTTAAAGGGAGAGCCAAAATGTCTCTGAATGAGAACAGGGGGAGGCAGAGGCATTGCTATTTTTGGTCTATCCACAGCTGTTGTGTGTGTGTGTTTTTTACATTTTTTTAAAAATGTACACTCTTTCAAAGTGCTCCTATTTTTCCTCACTTGTCAACGAAGCCTATTACGTTACTTCCAACTGAAACTTCTCCACTGGTTCTTCTCGCAAGTAATGCAATGTGTATGAGGGAGAAAAGCAGAGACTGAGAAGAAAATATATCAACTGAGGGTGGACAGACTTTTGGAGAGAAGGCCCTTGAATATCGAAGAAAGAAACATTGTGCGGTAGTTTGAGGGGAGAGCGGTATCAGAGTTTCAGGGGGCCGCTCCACTGTACACTTCCATGGTAGACAGTCGACCATGGAGCCCCGAAATGGAGTTGAGTAGGTGGTCTGGTGGCCTGCTCGGTCAAGCACTGTCCTGGGCATCTCCAGGGACCAGGAGCAACCCAAATTAGAGCCTCCATGTTGGAAAACCACTTCTGTTTAGTCGTCAAATCAAAATCAAATCAAACAACAAAATGTGTGCTGTTGGGGGGTAATCCAGGACTGGAGTTGCAGGAATGTATAGTATGTTTTGGTAATTACTTAGCAATTGCTGCTATATTCTGTTCTGTCTCTTGAATATGTGTGACCTTGTCATTACTGGAACGTTACCAACCCCCTCAGCCAACAGTTTCCACATGTCATTACTGTCATCCATTCAGTTGGCTTCTTCCACACTAGTAGGGGGTACGTACTGTATACACAGATCTCAACGGGTCAATTGAACAAGTGGTGACTTTTAAAATATGTTTTAAAGCCTGCGCTTCAAACACATACTTATCTGTTGTTTTATGAACGGTGTAAAGTGTTGTAACAGGAAGGACCTGCAACTGGTAACAGGCATGACATGGATACAATGGATGTGCCACAATAGCCCATTGTGTTGTTTGCGGTCTTGGGGTGGGTGGAATAAAATAGCCACAACAAAGACCTTGAGCATGCTATGAATGAAGTGTTAAAGAGAGAAAGGAAGGGCGAGGGGCGGTTCAATAGTCCCAAAGGCTGCAATAGAGGTTGGTCCATATTGTGTGTGTTGTCAGTGTGACACTGACACCAAAGTAAGGCCTGAATGTTGTGCTCGAATTCACCTAATTCCAAGACTCCCTGAGCCTATTTTGGAGTGCCGGAAAGGCGATACCCTGAGCACCCCCTTGCTCCTCCCTCTCTCTCTTACGTTCCTCAGCTCCCTCTTTTCTTGCCAAACTTGATGGTGCAGCTAAAGTTAGCCCCATTGAGTTAGTATATAAGGCAAGGGGCCAACACAAACATGTCAGTCACATCGACTTGGCATAGACTTCTCATCTTGACCAACCAAAACCCCCACAAACTCTAAAGAGATGGTGAGTGTGTTTGCGTTCCTCTCAATGGAGAACAGTTTCTAGGGTCTAGGATTGTCTTTGATAAACTGATAACTTAAAGCATAATTGATAGTAGGATACCAATGCAAAACTGGATAATGGCAATGAAATGGACTCTGAAAACTGGAACCAAACTAGTTCGGGACCTATTGGTGGAAGCTGGTTCCTCCCTGGGCAAAAGAGCCAAGACCAAGTCTTGTGGCTTTTATACTCGGGTTTTGTTGAAATGGCGCATCAAAAGGAAATACTTAAAGGATGTTTGGGGACCACTGCTCAAGAGGCCTCTAAGATATTACAGAATCTTAGCCAATTTTGACGCTACAATTGAACAGACCGAGTGCCTTTTATGCAACTCACCTTTTTTTGAAAGCCTTATGCTGATAAAGTGCGACTTGAATTGGTACAACTTATTCAGACAAAAGCTAAAAGCACCCAGGCATCGAAATCTGAAGTAAAGCTAAGCATCACTCCCATGTATTTTTTAATTTTTTTAATTCGACCTTCATTTAACTAGGCAAGTCAGTTACGAACAAATTCTTATTTTCAATGACGGCCTAGGAACTTGTGACGGTTAACAGCTAAAATAGCAGAAGGACACAGATCATCCCTAGAGGTCAATGACAATACCTAGTAAATTCCTAGAGGGGCTACTTCTGGCACAACTGATGTCACTGACAATGACAAGGAATCATTCTCAAAAAATATCTTAGGGATTGCCTCTTGCTACTGTGGAGGTCTAAGACCTTCTGGCCCAAAATGAGCCAGAGTGGCATGGATGGCCCAAACAGGCCGTTACAGTAAAATGTTGGTTGTGTTGACTGTGAGTTAAGTTACATGTCTTGGTCATCGTTTATCCCCAGGCACCCAAGAAAGCCAAGAAGAGACAGCAGCAGGGAGAGGGTGGATCCTCCAATGTGTTCTCCATGTTTGAGCAGAGCCAGATTCAGGAGTACAAGGAGGTGAGGGTTTTTTTTTTTTTGGGGGTTCTGCCACACTTAAACTATTTTCAATGGATATCAATGCTTGGTCAAGTAGTTGTAATAAGTCAGCCGACATAGTCCTTGGGATACATGCCATTGTAACATCTCCACACATCACATTGTGATCCCATTGAAAGAGGGTTGCAAAAGCCCAAAATAGACAAACAACCCAACGACTTTGTAATAGTTAAGACAAGGACATCCTAAGGCAGGTGGCGTCCTCATTGGTGGCGTTCACATTTTACTGTATCTATCACTGTGGGCGTGATGGAAGTGATAGCTGTCATAGAGCTGGACAGACAGACTTGATTCGATAAAGTGTTTTGCTCCATTTGACAATTTAAAAAAAATGTATTAGAGCCGCCAGCAGAAGACAGATGACAGCGGTCACTTGGGACAGGTCACTACCCAGCAAACCGGGAACATTTCCCAGAACATTAGCTAAGAGAACCATTAAGTTCTAGTTAGGGTTTTATCTAACATTAGGATGACAACATCCTGTTTTTCAGATTTGTTTATATTTTATATATATATATATATATATATATATATATATATATATATATATATATATATATATATATCCTTGGAATGTTCTCCTAACATTCACTAAAATGTTGTGCACAACCTCTGTAACAACCACCACAGAACATTCCCTAAATGTTCTCTATTAGGTTTCCAGGTAATTTAATATAATCTACCTGTAAAGAATGAAATGTGTTCAGACAGGTTTTATACAGACATTGTATAATCATCAACACGACTGCACCGTTTTTGTATTTGGAGAACATTTGCTGAAACCTAAGGAATGTTCTGGGAACTTTCACAGAACCAATTTTGGTTTGCTGGGTAGTCCTCCCCAGCACCCCCTCTACGAACCTGTCCCTGTGACACCTACGAGTTGTTAAAATCATGTGGGAATGTTCACATTGGAAGTGCTCTCAGTATTTAGGAGAGCACAACCTAATCAGCGAGGGAGACAAATTACAATCATTTGGGAAACTGATAACAATTTGTATGATTTTTAAGGGGTAAAATGGAAGTGTGTCAGAGTCTTTGGGTATATCCCTGTCTTTGTGTGATTGACTTGGCCAATTGGAGACAGGTGTGGATAAAAAAAAAGAACAGGGGTTGGGGGCAGAGGGATTAATCTGGGAAGGGGCGAGGGGGGCAAGGGGAGGTGTGTTAGTGGTGTAATCAATACTGATTCCTTAAATGTCTCTAGGCTTGTCTGATGTCCCGACACCATTTTAACACCTTAAAAAGACAAGTGGTTGGACAGCTGCCAAGTCCACTGTGTGCTCTATAGCCTTCTTGGGTTTCACTGCAGCTATGTGTGGAGAGAGACCTTTTCACATTTATCTTGATGGACTATCTTGGGGAAAATCTTGTGAAATTGTGATGCAAATATTCCCGCAACTCAAATTTCACAATGCAGTGCACCCTCATTTTGTTCCTTACACAATGTCTATTATCATCGACTAGTCTAATGAATTTTGAAATGAGGAGACTGAGGTCATGGCAATGCATTTCAATAGGGTACTGGGTAGTGTGATAACAGTAACTTATTTTCATATGCTTCTAAGCAATAGAAACATTACATTTACTTAAGACCGTCATGTTAATGTGATCGATGTCATTTGGATTGCTCCACAGTGAATAATATGGTATCAACTCTCTCATCTGCTTCGCTTCCTGCTAGGCTTTCACAATCATTGATCAGAACAGAGATGGAATCATCAGCAAGGATGATCTTAGGGACGTGCTGGCCACTATGGGTCAACTGAACGTGAAGAATGAGGAGCTGGAAGCCATGATCAAGGAGGCCAGCGGCCCCATCAACTTCACCGTCTTCCTCACCATGTTCGGAGAGAAGCTGAAGGGTAGGTCAACCTCTAGGAGCGACTTATAGCTTTTTCACATTACTCAGCTGAACCAAGCCGAGCTGTACTAGCCTGGTAATGCATCCATCATACACGGAGTATACCAGACATTAAGAACACCTTCCTAATATTGAGTTGCACATGGACTCTACGAGGTGTTGAAAGCTCTCCACAGGGATGCTTGCCCATGTTGACTCCAAGGCTTCCCACAGTTGTGCCAAGTTGGCTGGATGTCCTTTAGGTGGTGGACCATTCTTGATACACACGGGAAACTGTTGAGCGTGAAAAACCCAGCAGCGTTGCAGTTCTTGACACAAACAAGTGCATCTGGCACCTACTACCATATCCTGTTAACAAGTAACATAAATAAAGGGATCATACTGTAGCTTTCACCTGGATTCCCCTGGTCAGTCTGTCATGGAAAGAGCAGGTGTTCTAAATGTTTTGTATAAGCTACATAACTTACATTACTTTTTCTTAATGAGAGTGAGCAGTCAGATATTTTAGTCCCTCTTTCTGTACTTTCTATACTTTCTGTATAGCGAATATAAACTAGTTGGATAGTTATATGTCTATATACTGAACAAAAAAATAAACTCAACATGCAACAATTTCAAAGATTTTACTGAGTTGAAAGAAATTCATTGGGCCCTAATCTATGTATTTCATATGACTGAGAATACAGATATGCATCTTTTGGTTACAGATGCCTTAAGAAAAAGGTATGGAAGTTGATCAGAAAACCAGTCAGTATCTGGTGTGACCACCATTTGCTTCATGCAGTGCAACACATTTCCTGTGCATAGAGTTGATCAGGCTCTTGATTGTGTCCTGTGGAATGTTGTCCCACTCCTCTTCAATGGCTGTGCGAAGTTGCTGGATATTGGCAGGAACTGAAACACGCTGCCGTACATGTCAATCCAGAGCATCCCAAACATGCTCAATGGGTGACATGTCTGGTGAGTATGCAGGCCATGGAGGAACTGGGACATTTTCAGCTTCCAGGAATTGTGTACAGGTCCTTGTGACATGGGACCGTGCATTATCATACTGATGGCGGCGGATGAATGGCACGGCAATGTGCCTCAGGATCTTGTCACGTTGTCTCTGTACATTCAAATTGCCATTAATAAAATGCAATTGTGTTCCTTGCTTTTGCCTGCCCATACCATAACCCCACCGTCACCATGGGGCACAAAGTTGACATCAGCAAACAACTCGCCCACACAACGCCATACACACTATCTGCCATCTGTCCGCTACAGTTGAAACTGGGATTCATCTGTGAAGAGCACACTTCTACAGCTTGCCAGTGGCCATCGATGGTGAGCATTTGCCCACTGAAGTCAGTTACTACGCTGATATGCAGTCAGGTCAAGACCCTGGCCTGGTGAGGATGACGAGCACGCAGATGAGCTTCCCTGAGACGGTTTCTGACCGTATGAGACTGCTGGTCTCATACGATCCCCGCAGGTGAAGAAGCTGGATGTGGAGGTCCTGGGCTGGCGTGGTTACACGTGATTAGCAGTTGTGAGGCCGGTTGAACGTACTGCCAAATTCTCTAAAACAATGTTGGAGGCGGCTTACAGTAGAGAAATTAATATTACATTCTCTGGCAACAGCTCTGGTGGACATTCCTGCAGTCAGCATGCCAATTGCACTTTTCCTCAAAACTTTAGACCTCTGTGGCATTGTGTTGTGTGACACAACTGCACATTTTTGAGTGGCCTTTTATTGTCCCCAGCACAAGGTGCACCTGTGTAATGATATTGCTGTTTAATCAGCTTCTTAATATGCCACACCTGCCAGGTAGATGGATTATCTTGGCAAAGGAGAAATGTTCACTAATAGGGATGTAAACAAATTTGTTCCCCAAATTTGAGATAAATAATATTTTTTGTGCAAATAGAACATTTCTGGGATCTTTTATTTCAGCTCATGAAACATGGGACCAACACTTTATGTTGCGTTTATATTTCTGTTCAGTATAAGTTTCTATATAATGTACATATATTTTACATAAAGTTTTGTTTGTTAATAATTAATACTTCTACTGCTTTTCTTAGTCCATCACTTCTTAGTCCATAACTGTGAGTTTGAGGTAACCGAGTTTAACTGAGGATCCTCTTCTTCCCTTCCTCTTAGGTGCTGATCCCGAGGATGTTATCGTGAGTGCTTTCAAGGTCCTGGACCCCGAGGCTACCGGCTTCATCAAGAAGGAATTGTAAGTTTTCACCCTTGTACCCTGTCCTACCATTACTATCCTATAAATTCACTCACAACCTCTTTTAGGTAGTCTTAATGTGTGCCCTAGTTAATAATTCTCTCTCTCTTTTCCTACCTCTTTCCTTTCCTCCAGCATTGAGGAGCTCCTGACCACCCAGTGCGACAGGTTCACCGCTGAGGAGGTGAGGGATCAGTCATTCAGTCATTTAGAGCGCCATTTTCTTAGTGCACAATCACTGTTCAAATAGCAAGAAATACCATAAACCTCATTAGAATCTGTGATTTTAATTTGAAACGTTTCTTCAGCAATATGCGTAAAAAGGGGCGATTTAATACATTTCGTAAACTGAGCAATACATAAACAATCGCCTTTATAATGAACATTGTTGAAGAAACTTTTCAAAATGAAACCACACTGATTACAATGAGATTTACAGTATTTCTTGCTCTTTGCAGTTATTTTGCTCGAGGAATATTTCACCCTTAGAGCAACATGGTGTTTGAGCTTTCATGCCATGGTTATTTACAGTAATAATGAATGACTTATTTCTGTGTGCTGTCTGACACTGGACTTTGTCCATTTCCCCGCAATGTTTCCGAGTTGTAAGCCTCTCCTTCTGTCTTCCTCTCCCTCAGATGTCCAACCTGTGGGCTGCCTTTCCCCCAGATGTGGCTGGCAACGTTGACTATAAACAGATCTGCTATGTCATCACACACGGAGAGGAGAAGGAGGATGAGTAAAATCCACTTTTTCAATCCCTCTGCCTCTCTCCGTCATCCCCCTCACTACCCCCCTTCTCCAACTCTGTGGCCCGCTTACACGCTCCCCTCGCTCTTCTTTCCATCTCCACCTCTCCTTTATCGAGAGACTTTGAGTTGAGAGGGTTGAAGGCTAATGGAGGTGTGCTGTGTGAGAGTATCAACAGTGGGATTATTTGAAAATAAAATTTTGTACCATCAAAACTATTCCTCTCTATCTCCCTCCCTGCCTCCGATTCCTTCTCTTCTTCCCCATTCCTCACTTATATCTCTCCCTGTCGAATCGAACAGTGCATGCATCATACCTACATCATGTATGCCTATAGAGTTCAGTATCTACAGACAAACACTTACTCTTGGGTGCTGTGGTGTATGCTCTATTGTTTATCTGAAACAAGTAGCATATTGACCCTGCAAGGTCTGTTTTGTCTCGACTTGATGTGAAGTAATAATGTACTGGAAAAAGGGAAAGCTTTAAAAGGGACTAGTACTGCACTAAAATAGCTTGCCTACTCCTCTCAATTTCTCTTTCTCATCAATAGAGACAAACGGAAGGGCGTTTGAATAAGAGTAAAGCATGATTTAGCAGTAGGTGCATTGTAAGAGAGAGAAAGGGAGACAAAATAAATTCTCAACATTTTCTGTCAGAAATCTCTGTAACAAATAAAACAATGATTTAGAAATAAAAACCAATGTCTTTCGTACCACTGTGTCTGTTGGTTTAAGTGAGCTTCGGTTAAAAGCCATAGCCCTCACTGGTCTCCTTTCTATTGCTTACTGCACAGCCCTTGGCAATGCTTCCAAGTATGGGTAGCTGCATCCCAATATGGCGACCGGAGTATGGGTGAGTGGGTGTATGGAAAGCGAATCGGCTAATTGGGCAGGTTTGTTGTCACTCAACCTTTCTGCGTGGCTGATTGGGCTGCACCACGAGTCAATAAACTGCCCAGTGGCTGCTTCCCACTGGAGCAGGTGGCAGCGCCTCTTCAACCTCAGGAGGCTGAAGAAATTCACCTTGTCACCAAAAGCACTCACAAACTTTTACAGATACACAATCGAGAGCATCCTGCCGGGCTGTATCACCGCCTGGTACGGCAACTGCTCCGCCCACAACCGTAAGGATCTCCAGAGGGTACACAACGCATCACCGGGGGCAAACTACCTGCCCTCCAGGACACCTACACCACCCGATGTCACAGGAAGGCCATAAAGATCATCAAGGACAACAACCACCCGAGCCACTGCCTGTTCACCCCGCTATCATCCAGAAGGTGAGGTCAGTACAGGTGCATCAAAGCAGGGACCGAGAAACTGAAAAACAGCTTCTATCTCAAGGCCATCAGACTGTTAAACAGCCACCACTAACATTGAGTGGCTGCTGCCAACATACTGACTCAACTCCAGCCACTTTAATAATGGAAATTTGTAAGTCGCTCTGGATAAGAGCGTCTGCTAAATGACTTAAATGTAATGTAAATGAAATTGATGGGAGTTGATGTAATAAAATGTATCACTAGCCACTTTAAACAATGCCACTTAATATAATGTTTACATACCCTACATTACTCATCTCATATGTACATGTATATACTGTACTCTATATCATCTACTGCATCTTTATGTAATACATGTATCACGAGCCACTTTTAACTACATTTACATTTAAGTCATTTAGCAAACGCTCTTATCCAGAGCGACTTACAAATTGGTGCATTCACCTTATGACATCCAGTGGAACGGCCACTTTACAATAGTGCATCTAAATCTTTTAGGGGGGGATTACTTATCCTATCCTAGGTATTCCTTAAAGAGGTGGGGTTTCAGGTGTCTCCGGAAGGTGGTGATTGACTCCGCTGTCCTGGCGTCGTGAGGGAGTTTGTTCCACCATTGGGGGCCAGAGCAGCGAACAGTTTTGACTGGGCTGAGCGGAACTGTACTTCCTCAGTGGTAGGGAGGCGAGCAGGCCAGAGGTGGATGAACGCAGTGCCCTTGTTTGGGTGTAGGGCCTGATCAGAGCCTGGAGGTACTGAGGTGCCGTTCCCCTCACAGCTCCGTAGGCAAGCACCATGGTCTTGTAGCGGATGTGAGCTTCAACTGGAAGCCAGTGGAGAGAGCGGAGGAGCGGGGTGACGTGAGAGAACTTGGGAAGGTTGAACACCAGACGGGCTGCGGCGTTCTGGATGAGTTGTAGGGGTTTAATGGCACAGGCAGGGAGCCCAGCCAACAGCGAGTTGCAGTAGTCCAGACGGGAGATGACAAGTGCCTGGATTAGGACCTGCGCCGCTTCCTGTGTGAGGACACTCTGCGGATGTTGTAGAGCATGAACCTACAGGAACGGGCCACCGCCTTGATGTTAGTTGAGAACGACAGGGTGTTGTCCAGGATCACGCCAAGGTTCTTAGCGCTCTGGGAGGAGGACACAATGGAGTTGTCAACCGTGATGGCGAGATCATGGAACGGGCAGTCCTTCCCCGGGAGGAAGAGCAGCTCCGTCTTGCCGAGGTTCAGCTTGAGGTGGTGATCCGTCATCCACACTGATATGTCTGCCAGACATGCAGAGATGCGATTCGCCACCTGGTCATCAGAAGGGGGAAAGGAGAAGATTAATTGTGTGTCGTCTGCATAGCAATGCTAGGAGAGACCATGTGAGGTTATGACAGAGCCAAGTGACTTGGTGTATAGCGAGAATAGGAGAGGGCCTAGAACAGAGCCCTGGGGGACACCAGTGGTGAGAGCGCGTGGTGAGGAGACAGATTCTCGCCACGCCACCTGGTAGGAGCGACCTGTCAGGTAGGACGCAATCAAGCGTGGGCCCGCCGGAGATGCCCAACTCGGAGAGGGTGGAGAGGAGGATCTGATGGTTCACAGTATCGAAGGCAGCCGATAGGTCTAGAAGGATGAGAGCAGAGGGAGAGAGTTAGCTTTAGCAGTGCGGAGCGCCTCCGTGATGCAGAGAAGAGCAGTCTCAGTTGAATGACTAGTCTTCAAACCTGACTGATTTGGATCAAGAAGGTCATTCTGAGAGAGATAGCGGTAGAGCTGGCCAAGGACGGCACGTTCAAGAGTTTTGGAGAGAAAAGAAAGAAGGGATACTGGTCTGTAGTTGTTGACATCGGAGGGATCGAGTGTAGGTTTTTTCAGAAGGGGTGCAACTCTCACTCTCTTGAAGACGGAAGGGACGTAGCCAGCGGTCAGGGATGAGTTGATGAGCGAGGTGAGGTAAGGGAGAAGGTCTCCGGAAATGGTCTGGAGAAGAGAGGAGGGGATAGGGTCAAGCGGGCAGGTTGTTGGGCGGCCGGCCGTCACAAGACGTGAGATTTGATCTGGAGAGAGAGGGGAGAAAGAGGTCAGAGCACAGGGTAGGGCAGTGTGAGCAGAACCAGCGGTGTCGTTTGACTTAGCAAACGAGGATCGGATGTCGTCGACCTTCTTTTCAAAATGGTTGACGAAGTAATCTGCAGAGAGGGAGGAGGGGGGAGGAGGATTCAGGAGGGAGGAGAAGGTGGCAAAGAGCTTCCTAGGGTTAGAGGCAGATGCTTGGAATTTAGAGTGGTAGAAAGTGGCTTTAGCAGCAGAGACAGAGGAGGAAAATGTAGAGAGGAGGGAGTGAAAGGATGCCAGGTCCGCAGGGAGGCGAGTTTTCCTCCATTTCCGCTCGGCTGCCCGGAGCCCTGTTCTGTGAGCTTCTGTAACTATGCCACTTTATTTACATACCCTACATTACTCATCTCATATGTATATACTGTACTCGATACCATCTACTGCATCTTGCTTATGCTGTTCTGTACCATCACTCATTCATATATCTTTATGTACATATTCTTTATCCTTTTACACTTGTGTGTATAAGGTAGTAGTTGTGGAATTGTTAGGTTAGATTACTCGTTGGTTATTACTGCATTGTCGGAACTACAAGCACAAGCATTTCGCTACACTTGCATTAACATCTGCTAACCATGTGTATGTGACAAATAAAAATTGATTTGATAATTGAATGTTAGTTCCTCTATCATAAGTTGCCTCCAACGTCATTATAGAGAATTTGGTTGGGTGGGGTTCCTGTCTGTAATAAATCCCATTTGTGGGGAAAAACAAATTATGATTGGCTGTGTGTGGGCCTATGCCCTCCCATGGCTGTGCCACTGCCCAGTCATGTGAAATACAGATAAGGTCCTAATAAATGTATTTAAATTGACTGTTTACCTTATATGAACTGTAACATCTTTGAAATTGTTGCGTTTATATTTTTGCTCAGTATAGTTGCATTGACTGTGTGCCAGGCTGCCTACACCTTTGCCTTGTGATGATTGAAACTCGGGATGGAATCGGGAAAATAAGACCTGTGCAACGCTGTACACCTTTTTTCCTTCATAAAGAGCCAACCCTGAGGTATGTAGTTGAAATCGTTCGCGACCTATTGAAGGTCCGAATGTATGGCGAATATCGAAACTCAAACCAATTTTACCACGGTGAAAAACGATTGGAACCATTTCCCTATTTGACCGCTAAATTTTACGAGTATTATTACTCATTCTGTGGTATTTTAGCACAGATAGAACAATGAGACAGATGTATAAATGGGAAGCATCCGCTTGCATTTCCACTCACTACACAATATGGTAGTGAGAGGAAGCCGAAGTGCCAGGAAATGGATTTGGGCCGACATTCTGCGCATGTTCTCATCGATGAAACATTTGATCTCAAGGCAGTTTAATATTCCCCAAATCTGTTATGAACAGAACTGGACTAAATTCTATAGATTTTGAAAATATCGCGTTGTTTTGAAGGTGCGCAAAGACAAATAGAGCACTTTAAAGTAGGCGTCCCCTAACGGGAAAATGCAGATGTCACGCCAATAGGAACTCGTGCTTGGCTCTGCCCACTATGACTCATTTGCTCCTATTGGAAACGACCTGCTATGGTATCTTGGTTTAGTTAGAAAAAAATAATCTTTGACTCGAGTCTTTTTTTCGTTATCAACCACCGGCATGCGCAGTGCGCATGTTTATTCACACTTCCTGGTCCGGTATTTGGAAAACTGCACGACAGGAGCGGGGTGAAAAGTACAGCAGTGCACAGTGGACCCATAGGGCAGTGATCCGCAAAGACACTTCGGGACCTACTCAACTACCGCAGGTGGAAAGATGTTCTGGTGATCTGGGCATGGAAAGCTGGGCCTTTTGTTGTCGGCTCTGGGTGACATGAAATGCCGCTGCGGTCGCTACCCCGTGCCAACTCTTCGACCATGGCCTCGCCACTGCCCCCCTGCACAGCTGTCATCTACTCTGCCCTGGCAATCGTAGCTCTTCTCCTGCTCTCGGCGACTGCTGTGAATGCCTCCCAAGGCGACAAGGAGCCAGTTTACCAAGACTGTGTCACGCAATGTGTCCGGACCAACTGCACCGGAGCTCGGCTAAGAGGTTTTCAGTCTACACAGGCGCCTTACATGGCGCTGACAGGTGAGGGTTTTCTGCCGCTGTCACGTTCTGGAAGTTTAAACACCAGCTAGCTCGCGCTGGGGAACCAGTCGCCAGCCATCTAACGTTACTACTAGAGAAGCATCCACTGATATCGTAGCTAGCTAACCAATTTCGTTATCAGTGTGGAAATGCTGTCATTTAAATGCATGTTTGGCTGTTCTGCATTGGTTAGCTGTTCGTATACTCAGACAGACAGTGTTCCATTTTGGTGATCACTGCACGAGGTACTGCGTGAAGTTTTGAAGCCAGTTGAGCATTTGAATTGGTGCTGCTAATGAATTATTTGTGATGCAACAAGCCTTAGCCCATTTGGCTTCTGTCAAATCAATTAACTAGACTGTCAATGAACATTATGGTGCTGTGTTCCATCAGATAAGTTGGTTTACTGCTGTAGATTGCCAGGAACGACCACCAAAGCCTCTTATTCTTTGCTAAGCAAGTTCAGAGTAAAAAAAGAAGAGTGAACCCATAGACTGTTGCATTTGAACACTGCCCATTTGATTTCGTTGTGTGTGTGTGTGTGTGCGCGCTCTCTTTACTACATGTATTTGTCTAACTCCCAACTTTCTGTCCCTTGTCCAGGCTGGACGTGTCGTGATGACTGCCGGTACCAGTGCATGTGGCAAACAGTGGGACTGTACCAGGCTGAAGGCTACAGCATCCCACAGTTCCATGGAAAGGTATGGTTCTATGCATTCTATGGTCAACCTTACCGTGAGATCCTTAGTGCAGAGTTATCCAGTGTCAATAAATGGCTTTCGGATAACAACCTTTTTCTGCATCTTAGAAAAACCGAATCCCTCGGTTTTAGTGTCAAAGTGGGGACAAAATCTCAAGTCAGTTACCATGAGTGTGAACTGAATTGGTACCTAACCGGTGAGACTGGTCCTGAAGGTTTTAACAATGTTAAACCAAAAAAATGTAAATTCCTAGCTTGGGACATCCAAATATTTGGATAGTGACACCCTAAGGATTCTGGCAGGTGTGCTAGTTCAGTGTCACTTTTGATTGTGTGCACATCATGGTTAACCAGCAGACCCAAACATCTAAAGAATAAGCTACAGACCAATCAAAACAAGCTGGTGAGAATTGTACTGAAGCAATTTAGGCATCTAGGCTGGCTATCTGTAGAGACAAGGGTAATATTAATTCAACTGTTCCACAGATTTATTACTGACTCAGCCCCAGGTACCTATCAAATTATTTTACTTATATTAGAGATTTCTGTTGTATAGCACACTGTATTACTTGTACAACTAATATAAGGACAGGACATGAGATGGGAGGAGAAATTAACGTGGGAATTGTTTAATGCGTTTCACAGGAAGAACATTCAAAGCATTTCAACGTAGGTAAGCAAGGGGTTACAGGTGCCCTAAAGGGACAAACCTAGAATATCAATACACAACATATTCCTCCCCCTTTGCCTTTGATCACACGTAAGGAAAAAGTAAATATTCACTGTTTTGCCTATTGTTTTCTTTTTAATATAAGTTCTCTTAATGTAAATAAATTCTCTTTTCAGAATAACCTTTTCTAAACTAGGGATAGAGTGTTGACTGCCTCAGTCCCCAGACTTAACCCAGGGGTGTATTCTGCCCCAATGTCTGAGGTTAGTCTGAACTAAATAGTCAACCTGTCAGGGGGTCGTCTTTCTCTTGCAGGGTAATGACGACATACAGGTGAGTCTACAGTAACATTATCTCTGAGTGAGTGGTGATGGTGTATGCCCAGACTGGGGTGCAACAGTACCCTGAGTAGGCACTCTGGCTGGCACTCTGGCTCTGAGTCTGGAGCACTTTCCACATTTGTAGGTTGCTGCAGTGAATGTTCAGGTGATAGCTCGTAGTCATGGTAGGTCTCCAGTAGCTGATCTTGGTTTGTCACTTGACATGAGTCATCTCTGAGGTTGGTTCCTGGTAACAGTTGATCCACGTGTCTCCTCCAGATGATGTTTTCCGGTGTGTGAACTGTGTAGGACACAGGCCCTGTTTGTGCAACCACTGTGGCTGGTATCCACTTTGGACCTTTGCAGTAGTTCTGAGCAAGAACTCTCTCTCCAAATCAAATTGGTCACATACACATGGTTAGCAGATGTTAATGCGAGTGTAGCGAAATGCTTGTGCTTCTAGTTCCGACAATGCAGTAATAACCAACGAGTAATCTAACCTAACAATTCCAAAACTACTACCTTATACACACAAGTGTAAAGGGATAAAGAATATGTACATAAAGATATATGAATGAGTGATGGTACAGAAGGGCATAGGCAAGATGCAGTAGATCTAGTACAGATCTAGTACAGTATATACATATGCGATGAGTAATGTAGGTTATGTAAAGCTTCTTTTGCTTTGCTCTGTCTCTCCACCTGTGCTCTCTGTTGTTTCTGTACAACCTGTCTCGTCTTTGGAGGTCTCAGGAGGTCGAGTCGCGTGCAAAGCTGTCTTTTCATCATGGCTGACGCGGGTGCCACTTTGGTTGTAGCGTGGGGAGTGTTTCTGTAGGTTAACAGGAAGGTGTTTAGACTTTATCGTTTGGACAAACCTTTCAGCGAGGCCGTTTGTTGCAGGGTGATACGGCGCTGACTTGATGTGCTGAATTCCATTTGCTTCCGTGAATGACCGGAACTCTTCAGACACCAGTTGGGGGCCATTATCACGAACGAGTTGCGTTGGCAAGCCAAAGCGACTGAAGATTGACCGTAGCTCTTCGATGGTTCTCTCCGCTGAGGTGCTCTTCATCACTGTGACCTCAGGCCATTTGCTGTTAGTGTCAACTACGACCATACGATCCTCCAGTGGGCCTGCATAGTCTATGTGGACTCGCTGCCAAGGCTCCTCTGGGAAGTCCCATGGGTGTAGTGGCGCTAGCTGAGGTATGTTCCACATCTTTTGACATGCAAAACATGACTTGACCTTGTCTTCGATAGCTGCATCCAGACCTGGCCATCAAAAGTAGCTGTGTGTAATCTCCTTCATTCGCACCATGCCACAGTCCCTGAATGGAGTTCTTCAGGCACCTGCCTTCTCAGTGGCGGCGTTATGATGACTCAAAAACCCCATAGCAAGCATCCAAACTGAACTGTGAGCTTGTTTCTCCTCACTAGGTAAGGTTGTAGGCTGTCCGACATCTCTCGTTTTCCACGAGTAACAATGTCCACGACCTCAGACATCACTGGATCAGTGTGGCTGAACCTTTTCACTTGGACAGATGTAACTGGGGCGTTCGTCACTTCCTTGAAGTAGAAGATTTCAGTCTGGGAGTGCTCAGTGTGTACGACAGGTAAGGGAAGCCTTGCGAGGCCGTCTGCATTGCAGTGTTGCTCAGACCTTCTGTACTTGATATCGTACTGGTGAGCAGATAACAATAACACGCATCGCTGCATGCGGCTGGCTGCAAGCGGCTGGCTGCAAGCGACGGAATGCCGGTGTGGGGACCAAAGATGGAGGGGAGGGGTCTATGGTCCGTCAGCAGTGTGAATCGTCGGCCAAACAGAAACTGATTAAATTTCTTAACTCCAAACACAATGGCGAGTGCTTCACTCTCTCTATCTGTGCATAATTGCTCTCGGCTTTACTTAAGGTCCGTGATGCAAAAGCAATTGGCCTTTCTTCACCTGATGGCATGATGTGTGAGACAACAGCACCAACGCCATAAGGCGATGCATCACATGCCAACTGCAATGGCAAGTTGGGGTTGAAGTGGGTTAGGGCCTCTGACTGAGCTAAGGCTGTTTTCACTTTCTTGAGGGCCTCCTCACGTCTGTCTGTCCAATTCCACCGTTTGGTTTTGTTAAAAAGTTAATGTAGTGGCTTTAACATGTTAGCTAGGTTTGGCACAAACTTTGCGTAGTATGTCAGTAGTCCTAAGAATGATCTCAGCTGTCTCACGTTCTGTGGGGAAGGAGCTTCCGCAATAGCCTTCACCTTCGATGGCGCCTTGTGGCGCCCCGAACTGTCGATGACGTGGCCCAGATACTCAACAGAGGTACTCGTACTAGCATTTGTCCTTCCGGACCCTCAGACCGTACTCCAATCTCTGTAGTGTAGCGTTCAGGTTTCTCAGGTGCTCCTGCTCGTCTTTGCCGGTGATGAGTTGATCATCGAGGTAACATTGGACCCCAGTGAGCCCGCTCAGTATCTGGTCCATAGCTCTTTGTCTGAAAGGGACAAAACATGCAAAAATTCTTCCCCTTCAGACAGGGTATCACTTTGTTCATCCTTTGTGTGCTCCATTTTATGTACTTCCTGAAGTCGCTTTTCCTTTGTTCAGTACTTTTGTTTGATTGTCTTTTTGTTTTTACATGCTTGTTCGATGTGACCCATTTTTCCACAACTTCTGCAGTCTAAGTCTTTGCACCAACACTCCTCTGCTTGGTGACCTGGTTTCCCACAGCGATAGTATGGCTTGCCACCCCCTGCCTTGTTTTTTTAACCACGTAGACACCTTATGCTGTTGTGCGTCTTTATTTGCCATTTCCATTGACGTACTCACTTCTATTGCCTTCTGCAATGTTAAGTTACTCTCAGTCAAAAGGCGTTTCTGAATTGTCTCGCTGCGCATGCCACACACTCATGTATAGTGTCACTCATTGATCGCCCAAATTCAGTGTTCAGATAACTGTTTCAATACAGCCACAAACTGTGAGATTGATTTCCCCCTCCCCTTGATTTCTCTTATGAAACTGGAATCTCTCTGCGATTATCAGTGGTTTGGGAGAATGTCCTTTTAAGGTAGCCACAATTTCATCATATGATTTATCACAAAGTTTTTCAAGCGTTACTAGGCTGGGTAGTAGATTGAATGTTTTTCCTCCCATAACAGTCAGAAATGTTGGCACAACGACTTCTGCTTTAATTTCATTTGACAACACAAAGTACTCAAAACGTTTTGTGTAAGAACTCCATTGTTCCACAGATTCATCAAATGTCCCTATATTTCCAATCAATGCAGACATTTTCGGTTTATTTTTCATTCTCACACTTTTCAGACAGTCCCTTACTCCCAGACCCTTTTTTCCTTTCTTTTAACTCACTGCTAACGTCACTTTCTCCCGCAGCGAAACTCTTCCTATCCCTCGAGGCACTCGTGGCCTTGACATCAAAGGCTAGCTAGCCTGTTGACTCTAGGAGGCACTATTTTCATTTTTGGAAAAATAACGTTCCCAGAGTAAACAAGCCATTTTGGCAGGAATATAATTGACAGCTTAGGATAGAAAACACTAAAGTTTCAAAAACTGTAAAAATATTGGCAGAGTATAACAGAACTGATATTGCAGCCGAAAGCCTGAGAGAAATCCAATCAGGAAGGGACTCTGATTTAGAAAGCGCTGCGTTCCTATGCGTCCCTATTGAGCAGTGAATGAGATATCAACCAGATTCCTTTTCTATGGCTTCCCTATAATGTGTCTAGTGTCACAATACATAGTTTCAGGCTTTTATTTTGAAAAATGAGCCTGAACGTCAACATTGTGTCAGTGGTCAGCTGGAGTCTCAGTGTTTTGTGCGTAAGACACAAATGCGGCCATTGTTTCTCTCTTTCCTACTAAGAAGCCATCTGTCCGTCCCGGTTGGTATATTATCGAATAGATATTTGAAAAATACCTTTAGGATTGATTATAAACAACGTTTGCCATGTTTCTGTCGATATTATGGAGCTAATTTGGAATATTATTCGGGGGTTATCGTGACTGCAATTTCCGGCCGAATTCTCAGCCAAACGTAAAGAACTAACGGAGTTATTTCGGCTACAAAAATAATGTTTTTTGGAAAAAAGGAACATTTGCTATCTAACTGGGAGTCTTGTGAGTGAAAACATCCGAAGCTCATCAAAGGTAAACGATTTAATTCGATTGCTTTTCTGATTTTCGTAACCAGGTTGCCTGCTGCTAGCTAGGCATAATGCTATGCTAGGCTATCGATAAACTTACAAAAATGCTTGTCTTGCTTTGGCTGTAAAGCATCTTTTCAAAATCTGAGATGACAGGGTGATTAACAAAAGGCTAAGCTGTGTTTCAATATATTTCACATGTGATTTCATGAATATGAATATTTTCTAGTAATATTTATGTCCGTTGCGTTATGCTAATTTGTGTCAGTTGATAACAACGCTCCCGGATCCGGGATGGGTAGTTACAAGAGGCTAGCATCACTCGACTGGCAAGCTCCACGTTTTGTTTGCGTCTTTCTACAGCGAAAAAAAAATAAAATAAAGAACGAATTTAACTCATAATTTCTGCCGAATTAATAAAAAATGAAAAGCTGATATTTCTTAAGTCAATAAGTATTCAAACCCTTTTTTTTATGGCAAGCCTAAATAACTTCAGGAGTAAAAATGTGCTTAACATGTCAGTTAATAAGTTGCATGGACTAACTATGTGTGCAATAATGGTGTTTAACATAATTTTTGAATGACTACCCCACCTCTGTACCCCACACATGCAATTATCTGTAAGGTCCCTCAGTTGAGCAGTGAATTTCAAGCACAGATTCAACGACAAAGACCAGGGAGGTTTTCCAATGCCTCACATGGGTAATAGAAAATTAAAAAGCAGACATTGAATATCCCTTTGAGCATGGTGAAGTTACACTTTGGATAGTGTATCAATCATAGGAGGCTGCTGAGGGAGAATGGCTCATAATAATGACCAGAATGGAGCAAATGGAATGGCATCAAATACCTGGAAACCATGATGCTGGACTTCTAGGCAGAGTTCTTCTCTCCAGTGTCTGTTCTTTTGCCCATCTTAATCTTTTCTTTTTATTGGCCAGTCTGAGATATGGCTTTTTCTTTGCAACTCTGCCTAGAAGGCCAGCATCCCGGAGTCGCCTCTTCACTGTTGACGTTGAGACTGGTATTTTGCGGGTACTATTTAATGAAGCTGCCAGTTGAGGACTTGTGAGGTGTTTGTTTCTCAAACTAGACACACTAATGTACTTGTCCTCTGGCTCAGTTGTGTACTGGAGCCTTGCGCTGTTCTGTGAAGGGAGTAGTACACAGCATTGTACGAGATCTTCAGGTTCTTGGCAATTTCTCACATGGAATAGCCTTCCTTTCTCAGATTTCAAGAATTGACGTACGAGTTTCAGAAGAAAGGTCTTTGTCTGGCCATCTTGAGCCTTTAATCAAACCCACAAATGCTGAACCTCCAGGTACTCAACTAGTCTAAAGAAGGTCGGTTTTATTGCTTCTTTAATCAGAACAACAGTTTTCAGCTGTGCTAACATAATTGCAAAAGGGTTTTCTAATGATCAATTAGTCTTTTTTAAATTATAAACTTGGATTAGCTAACACAACGTGCCATTGGAACACAGGGGTGATGGTTGCTGATAATGGGCCTCTACGCCTATAGAGAGATTCCATAAAAAATCTGCTGTTTCCAGCTACAATAGTCATTTACAACATTGACAATGTCTACACTGTATTTCTGATCAATTTGATGTTATTTTAATGGACAAAAAATGTGATTTTCTTTAAAAAACAAGGACATTTCTAAGTGACCCCAAACTTTTGAATGGTAGTGTATGTTTGCGTTTTATTTAACTAGCAGCCCTTGTTCAGTATTAGCCCTGCTAATTCAAGTGGTTCAAGTCCTTGACTAGTTGGATGCGCTAGTACTGCAATATATCAAATTAGTGGAACGATTTGGGGGTACTCAAGGAGAGGTTTGGAAATGAAGCACTAGGCTATATATATGGGGATAATGAAAGACTAGAAGTCACTCACTCTATTTTGTCTCACTCTTTCCTTCTTTGTCCTGCTCTCTTCTACAGTGGCCATTTGCGCGGTTCCTGTGCTTCGAGGAGCCAGCATCTGCTCTGGCCTCTCTGCTCAACGGCCTGGCCTGCCTTCTGATGCTGCTGCGTTACCGCAGCTCTGTGCCACGCCAGAGCCCTATGTACTACACCATCACCGCCTTCTCTCTGGTGTGTTTGACTGTGTTTGTTTCGTGAGTGTGTCGTGTGTAAGACAGAGGTCCACCAAGACTTACACCATTTTAGCATTTTCCTATACATTGTACTGTGTGCATTTGAGTGTATGTAAGTTTTCAGAAACTTAATTTAACCTTTTTTTGCTTATTCATATTAAAATATACTTATGTAAACTATTTTTTTTTAATAAGTTCTCTTTATTCAGGTTTCTCTCAATGCTTGGTTCTGGTCCACAGTGTTCCACACCCGGGACACCTATCTCACTGAGGTAATGGTCAAAACCTATCATAACCTACCTAACCTTCATACAGCAAGTGGTTAATACAGCATGTGTTACAATTAGGGTATAGCCATCTGTGACACATAGCATACGTTGAGAAACCAGGGTAGAAATCAATTCCTCTTCAATTCCTGTTGAATTGGACACATTTCTCAATGGAAATGCAGTTTGTTTTCTCAATTGAGTGAAATTTGGATGGAATAAAAGCCCCAACCCTGACAATCAGTTTGGATTTGCGGGCAGCTAGAACATACTTTAAGCTACAGTGTGATTCATTCAATGCCAAACCATCTGCCAGGACAAGAGAAAGCTTCCACTCAATCTTTTATAACAAACAGGCAATTAGCTAATCAGATGAACCAAACTCTAGGGTCTAATGACATTGTTGTCTTGTACTGCCATTAAAATGTATGATCCTCAGATTACATCAGTCCGATTCAGATCGACCTCTCTCTACCAGTCACCAATTTTGTGGTGTTGAATTCACGAGTTGAAAACGACCTATTTATTTTCTATGAACATTTTTCAATTCATGAATTAGGATGCAGCGTAATAATTTGGATGGAACTGTTAACAGGCATTTGCCATGGATTGTTGTCAATAACTAAGACCTCATCACCAATCCCTTGATGTCGAGGGTGATCTCTTCACTGTTTTTTGTTGTTGGTCAGAACTAACCGTTTTATAAGCAAAATATATATTTGCCTATTTGTTTTGTATTTACCTTTTCTTCAAGAAAATGGACTACTTCTGTGCATCTGCTGTCATCCTCTACTCCATCTACTTATGCTGTGTGAGGTAAGTTTAAAAACAGGCTTTTTTTTCCCCTCATACTTTTTCCTCAAGAATATTGTTGATTAACCCCTATGACATACAGTAAAAACACTGAAGGATCATTGACAAAGACAAACTGCATCAGTATAGAATCGACCTCAATAAGCCGTGAGTTATAATATTTATGTTTATCTTATGTTAATATACATACATAGCTGTTGCGGTTGGCAACAAATATTTCCTTCCATAAAGTGCTTTATTCCAGGGTTTGTTAATAGATGGCTCGTAAACACAAGGAAAATATGAAAGGTGATTATTAACCTCTGTATGGTTATTATTTTATGACATTGACCCTTATATCTCCCCAGGACGTTGGGGCTGAAGAGGCCGGGGGTGTCCAGCATGGTAGGGGTTCTGCTCATCCTGGCCTTCACCTCCCATGTGTCTTACCTGACCTTCGTCAGCTTCGACTATGGTTACAACATGGCTGCCAACGCCACCATAGGTACACTTAACCGTACCTTAATCCATAACAAGCAAAAAATACAAATATTTAATTCTAGTCAATTGTTCCCATGGTAATATTCACTTTAGCATTTCCCTGCTTGCGGTCAGTCTCAATCTCTCTCGTTTTCCCTACCACACTATCCCCTACCCCCTCCTCCCTCTCTCTCCTCATTCCCGCCGCTCTCCACCATCTCCTGTTCCCTGTCCCTCCCACAGGCATAGTGAACCTGCTGTGGTGGCTGTGTTGGTGCTGGCAGAACCGGCGGACACTGCCCTACTGGTGGAAGTGTGGCGTGGTGGTGGTGCTGCTCCATGGCCTGGCCCTGCTGGAGTTGCTCGACTTCCCGCCGCTGTTCTGGGTCCTGGATGCCCATGCAGTCTGGCACCTCAGCACTGTGCCTGTGCATTTCCTCTTTTACAGGCACGTATACCTCTTGTCTATCGATCTATTCCAGTGGAAGCTGATAGATAGAGAAATGGGGAGGACAGGCTCATTGTAATGGCTACTTGCTCCCACTTACTCTACAGAGCACTTTTTCATGTTTTTGAAAGCTATAAACAGAGCTCACTCATGTTCTTCCTACTCCAAAAGTCGTCCTCGTGGATAATCCATAAAAGGACAGCACTTGAAACCTTTCAATAGCTTCCCTTTCAACCTTTACACAACCATCATCCAACATCTAGGCTTGCATTTGTTTTGCACCTCTATTCCAAAACCAACTTTGTCTCTTTTTTTTTTTTTCTTCTTCCCCTCGACAGTTTCTTGATAGACGACAGTCTCCATCTACTCAACACAGAGAAGACTGGTGTGAAACTGGAGTAGCAGGAGCTCGTCACCACTTAACCCCACCTCTTTCCTCACTCACCAATCAAGGCAGCCGGACACCAGAATGGGGTGGAGCTCAGTCCCCATGGCTACCTGCACAGCACCTGCGCATCTATGAATTCCATCAAAGTATAGACTTTTTGTTGTTGTTGACCGTTTCATGTTTTTTGGGGAGTTGTTGAAATTATTTGAAGTATTTTTTTTTTTCACATGAGATTTTTCTTGACTTGATTGATGTTTGCATTCAGTAAGCTTTGCCTTGTATAGAGTGAGAAATAAGGCCCCTTTGTTATCAAACTTGATCTAAATACTATATTGATTCATAGAATCCTGGACATTTACACAGTAGACTCGATGCACATTGGGTATCCACCGGCAATCGTACGCATGCATATCGATTTGATTGAAGGCCTCTACAGAATAGGCATCGTAGGCTTGAAGTTAGTCCCATAACAGGCACGGAACACATTAGCTGTGTCAAAATGGGGCAGACATTTTGAAAGTGATCAAAAACGGGCCTTCATTCCTGGGTCATGTTCAATAGGCACGAAACGGAAGAAAGTGGTCTAAAACGGACAGGTTCCATCTGAACTTGTCCAATGAGAAACGGTGTGCCCTAATAAACGTAACCCTCTTGTCCATGAGGTCACGGTTTAAGTTTACATTATAGAAGCTGCAGCCACCAGATGGCTCCACTACCACCCATAAGTGGAATCCACTCTTGGCACAACACTGCATGTGCCCAAGTCTGTCTGTGCCAAAAGTGGCCTTACATACACAGGGAGAGAGGTGCCCGCTGTCAGGGTGGGGGTGCCAGCATATTGTTCTGGAGTGGGGGGGAAGGGGGACCAGGGAGTATGTTTGGAGGCCATTCCAGCGGACTTTTTTTTCTTTCTCTCTCACCATCTCACCTTTATTTTTTGCGCCTATGCCATTTCCATTGCTGCTTCTTTTAGTTGATATTCTTTTAAAATGGATTTTCAAGTGAGATTTTGTATTTGTTGCCATTTAGGATTTATTTGACATTGTGTTGATTGGTTTTCTCGGTTATGATCACTTTTTTTTTTTTTTTTTTTTGGGGGGGGGGGTGTTATCATTTAATGGAAGTCTTATTTTTATTCACCTTGATTGCCTTTCTGTGTGAGGGGGGGGGGGAAGGAGAGATGGGAGCAGGACAATAGGATAGAAGTATAGAGTTGTGGACAGGGGGAGTGTACTGTGCAGTGAACCTATTGTACTTAACAAGTGAGGGTCAGACACAGGGGGTGACTGATGACACCTGGTTTACTGTGTGTGCCCCACCCCCAGTTTTGGATGTGTTTGGATGCATTGCACCCATGGTTTCAATATCACACACTACTCGATGCTGAGATGCTACCACACCACTCTGGAGAATGTTTTCTCTCCACTTTTGCCTTACATGTATGTAACACCCTGCCTTGTCATTTTGTTGTTTGTGTATGTCCATTACACAATCTGTAGGCTTGGTAACTTATTACCATTTCCTTTGCCACATTTAACCATCTGCCTTTCCTATGTTGCTCTCTAGAACTAAACATTTGGCAACTCAATTGTAATAGCTTGAATTCATACACAGTATGACTCTTTCCATGTGTTTGCTGTGCCATAGTTATGTGCACTTTGTATGCATGTAACCGTGTCTGCATTCTAAATTCTGTCCACGCCTTTGTATGTGAGCATGTGAACAATGAAGAGTATGTGTCACTCATGCCTCTCCTCAAGGTTCTGTTATTGCTGATATATATATATATATATATATATATATATATATATCTTGCCCCCCTGAAGTAGACCCCCTGTGTGTGGCTTCACTGAAAGCCAGAGGAAGTGATATGTGGGGGAAGAGGGTTTCAGGAATAGTAACAGAGGACTTGGATTAAAAACAGTTTTGTTCTGAATCATATTATTTGCTTTATTATTTTGTTCCCCATGTGCTTTTTATAAACCATTGACATTCACCTTATGATATTGTCTGAATCCAAAACAAGGCAAGTCGACCCTTTGCGTTAGTCACTGTGGGAGTTATTTTAGTTCACTGGAAGCTAAAATGAAGGCAATGCCAAAACAGGACTCTGTTTCTATACAATACGATCTCAAAATGGAGACATCTCTTAACAACATCGTTACATATTCAATTTGTCTACATATTTCATAGCCCACCTGGCCTCAAGATGGCAGTATAAACAACCCCAAAAAATGAATAATACCACCTTGTGGCTGGTTGGGCTACATATTTCATATTACCTACTGTGATTGTAAGAGTGAAAACTACTGGTAGTTTATTATTTATAAATGACAACTGTGTACTAATACTTCTGCTCAGTCCAGGAAGCAAGTTGATAACCTCTTTGAACAAAGTTAGATATCTCTTCCTGGTGTTGAATCAACCAACATTAGAATTTAAGGATGTTACAAAAAGAACCCTGGCCAATATTCAGAGGTGAAATGTTTAGAACAAAGAAATCTGTTCAGATAAAAATGTTAGTAATACAGCTGACACAATCCCTAGTCTACCTGACAGATAATCATAATATCTTCTCCACAATTTCTAACTCAATGTTCTATTATGTGGCACCAACCTGAACAGACCTCTGATGTTGTACTACTGTAACTCCAGGAACTGTTCTAATGATCCCTGATGACAACTCACTAAAGCACTCACTAATTCCCTACACAGTGCACTATGTCTGTCCCAAATGGCACCCTATTCCCTGCATAGTGCACAACTTTTGACCAGGGTATGTTTTTATCTGAGATTTACCCCAGTGGTTTAACCAAAAGGCTCATACTTTTCTGTAATAAGACATGGCACATTTTCTGGTTGATGATCGTCAAGTCGATCACCAGTCCTCAAGAGTGCCCCACTGACAAGGGTATGTATGGTGAGGTATTGTCTAGTGCAGGGCTCTCCAACCCTGTTCCTGGAAAGATACTGCCCTCTAGGTTTCACTACAACCCTAATCTAGTGCACCTGATTCTAATAATTAGCTGGTTAATATGAATGGGTAGTTACAACTGGGGTTAGAGAGAGAACCCACAGGGTCATAGCTCTCCAGGAACAGGGTTGAAGAGCCCTGGGGCCTTATTTATAAACCGTGCGTATGTACAAAATATAACCCAAAATGTACATGCGCCAGTTCACACAAAAGTTGGTATTTATAAAAATGGAACTTGACTTGAGACTTGACCTCCCCACATTATTTAGAACAGTAGTATTCAACTTTTACCCTACGAGGGTTGGAGACTGCTGGTTTTCTGTTCAACACGATAATTCATTGCACACACCTGTTGTCCCAGGTCGAAGTCAGTCCCTGATTTATAGGGGAACAATGAAAAAATGCTGTGGAACTGGCTTCAAGGTCCAGAGTTAGGTTTGAAGAGTTTAGACCATGTGTATGCACATCTGCTAATGGTTGAAATATTGTATTGCAAGCTGGCATGTAAATATTTTGTGCAAATAGGGGATATGATGATAAGCTTATTCATGATAAACTAAAAACAGGAAAACGGTAACAAGAATGCAATCATTTGCCATTAGTGAGGAGCGAAAATGTATGTGTTTTACTTTTAGCCCCGTATTCAATCCCAACTTGCCGTGATCGGGAGTCCTATAGGGCGGCACACGATTGGCCCAGCGTCGTCCGGGTTAGGGGAGGGTTTGGCTGGGGGGGCTTTACTTGGCTCATTGTGCTCTAGCGACTCCTTGTGGTGGGTTGGGTGCCTGCAGGCTGACTTCGGTTGTCAGTTGAACTGTGTTTCCTCTGACACATTGGTGCGGCTGGCTTCCGGGTTAAGCGGACGGGTGTTAAGAAGTGTGATTTGGCGGGTTATGTTTTGGAGGACGCATGGCTCTGCCTTTGCCTCCTGAGCCCATTGGGGATTTACAGCAATGAGACAAGATCGAAAAAGGGGGTAAAAAAGAGGAATCTTTTACTATTTTATTTGCATAACCATTGCAGAATATATTCCTCACCTTTCTGGCTGTGATGGGTTCATATTCCCAAAATGAGCCATAGCCTACAACAAATGACCATACACATCTCATTTAATTGGACCTAGTAGCCTAGTCATTAGATAGGCTAGTTCAAGTTTTGCCATATTATATGCAGCACATTGTATAATATTTATAATACTGGTATACAGTTGAATTTAACAGCTGAATTTTTACATTGAATTAGGCCTATGTTTCAATTTTTTGTCATGTGCACAAGTACAGTGAAATGCCTTTCTTGCTTGCTCTTTCCCAACAGTCCACTAGTGAATATCAGTAGTACTATAACATTAAAAAAAAGACAGGGCAAGTAGAACAAAAATACATGAGAAATATTACTGTAAGTACTGTAATTGCATTTTTTTGAGTAGCCTTGCCCTGCAGGACTATGATTCAGAATTCGCAGGCAGTCCATAATATTTAGGTTGGCGGGAAAAGTCTATATTAAACATTGTTGAATTCAAACATTCTGCTGACAGGTCCACAACAATTTGCCATTGTTTTGATGTTTAGAAACCATAGCAGCGGGAAGTAGAGGCGCTGAGGGTGCTGCAGCCCCAACAATACCTATTTAATCTCAGATCCTATACCAAGGTAGAACATAGAAACCCAATAAATCTATTGAACAACTGTTGTCTTTTACATGCTATGGCCTAATAATGCCAACAATGGTTCCAAATTAAACAGCAAATAAAGGGCGCATTACCATAAAAGGTGAACGGAGGCATTTTCCAGGCGGAGTTTTAATGCCTGTTCACAAGTGCACAGTTTTACAACAGGTCTGATTTATAATGGGAAACATGCATGCGCCAAGTTTATCAATCTCAATATTTGTGTATGTGTGCAGACTTTTCAGAAATGTATTATACATTAGGCCCCTGGTCTGGTGACTCAAAGACAGAAACTCTGTGGTCTAGTAGTGTAATAGCTCACCATTAGCTTGTCAGTGGACGCTCTTGAGTTCAGCACTAGAAAATAGTGCACTGGTTTTATTCGAGAAGAGACAGGGCAGTACTTTAGAGGTACGTTTTATTTGAATGAATGTTCTGCCAGTTAATCGATGTCAAGACATTTAAGTGGCAGTGTTGGCATGAATTATCTGTAGAAAACGTTACGCTTAGCTATGCAGCTAACGTAAATGTGAAAGAAAGTGCATGAACATCACTTAGGCCTACCTGGACCAGAGACGTTTGAATATGGAGATTCTCCTTTAAGCCTAGGAAGCAGACATTCAACTTGCCATTCACCAGGTTTTCAAGCTTAATAATGTCACAAAGTATGTTCGGTACTTACCAAAGAATGGAGTTTCGCTGATCAATTATTGTCAATACTGCCGTCACAGCTGGTATGTACTTCCAAAAAAGGTCTAAATAAAAAGTTACATGCTACTGAAAAAATGTATTTTCTGGAAATAATCAAAGTTTATTGCGCCAAATCCACCTTTTCTGCACCTCCAATAAAATCAGTCGTTATTGCCATTGTAGATTTCAACGCGCATACAGGTGCACACCAAGGGGCCAGGGTTCTGGTCTAGAAGCACGGATTCAACTGCTCCTACAGTGTTGTTTCATACTGCAGTTTTTAACTGACGACTGGTCCAGAAAGACAATTTCCATGGATGGCCACAAAGAGAAATCAGATGAGAAATCCTTCTCCAAAGATGCTGTATACCACGTTTTGTAAAGACTGGTCCTGTGGTTCTGGAGAAAGGACATTATAACCTCTTTAAAAAATCCAAATAAATCCATCTTTGGGGAAGTTAGGTACTGGTAAATGTATTCCTTTTATGGAAATGTATGCATTTTTAATTAATTTTATAGTTCCTAAACTACAATAGTTATGTAATTGTAAGACCTTTGTACAGTTGGTCTAGTGTCTGTAGCTTAAACTGTTAGAGAGCTGTAACATTTTCAAAACCAAACACTAGGTTGCCATTGACAACCATTGTGTTTTATGACATTTCATAAAGTTATAATGCGCATTAATAATGTTTTATGGCAGGACTTGTGCTATTATCAGACCTTCTGGGAAATAATTTTAAAAAACGTTTTAAGTGAAATATTTGCTATTGTCTGAATCCTGAAAAAGACAGGAAATTCAAAAGCAAATTTGACCTATGCACTAACAAGGCTTTTCAGCATAAGCAGCTTTATTGATCTAATGTACTTCAACCACAGATGTACTCACATTGGATGGGTTTTATTACAATTCAAACCTTCCCTCAAACAATCTATACTCTTAGAGTAGGGTTTACCCCATCAATGTACTTGGTAATGTAAATGTGTTTTTTTTAATGACAATTAGACTAAGCTCATGAGGCTTTTATTAGATAAGTTATATTATTCAAAAACCAATGGGTATGTGTAAATAATAAAAAATGTTCTTCCCTGAGCAGGAGGTCAGCGTACCCTCGGCCCAGATGTTTGTCCGCATGCTGTCGACGTACCTGGAGAAGAGCCAGAGTGGTTATTCTCAAGACCAACTCCAGGTATTGTCGACAAGCGGACCGTCGCCAGACCCCAGCACCCCGCTACCGCACGCCCTGATCTGCCCTGATCTGTTTCACCTGTCCTTGTGATTGTCTCCACCCCCTCCAGGTGTCGCTTATTCTCCCCAGTGTATTTATCCTTGTGTTTCCTGTCTCTCTCTGCCAGTTCATCTTGTATGTTTCCAAGTCAACCAGTGAATTTTTCCCGTTCTCTTTTTGATAGTCTTCCCGGTTTTGACTCCTGCCTGACTCTGGACTACTTTCCCGCCTGCCTGATCATCCTGCCTGCCCTGACCTTGATTCTGCCTGCCCTTCGGTACCTTTTGAACTCTGAACTGGCTTTGACCCTTTTGCCTGTCCACAACCATTCTCTTGCCTTCCCCTATTGGATTAATAAATATTGTAAGACTCTGCCTCCTGTATCGGCATCTGGGTCTCGCCTTGTGTCATGATAGTAAAAGCACCTCGACGAAACGGTAAGCAAAAAGTTTGAATTTGGTCATATGAGGGAATGTGCCTTTACTGCCTTTTGAATTGTGTTTTAATGTCAGTAGTCAATGAAGCATAATGCCAAATATATGCCAAGACCATTGTGAAATAAGGTGAGCTGTCACCTGCTTTTATAGGAAGCCTTGAGGTGGTACCACCCAGCACCTAGAAGGGAGTGTGTTTCATACCGAATCCCTCCCTTGAGATGACGTAGAGGCACGTTCTCAAGGTGCTTCTACGTCACAACTTCAATGGTAGAGTTGAACCGCTAGGGGCAAAAAGAGAAATTTACTACTAAAAGACTATCATATCACTTTTGCAACGAACTGTCAAAATGAAGACCAGAATTGACGTATTTCACTAACTAAGCCTAAAATATTTGATTTTCAAAGTTACTCTTTAAGCTGTTTGTTCTACAGACCTACCGCTTCTATCTTTTTGGTCTTTAGCTATAGGCCTACCACTAATCATTTTTATTTTCCATAGAATAGTGCCCCTTGCTTTATATTTAAAATCCAGGTTTTTTATAGGCCTACCATGAACCCATGTTGAGGCTGAGCAAGACCTGTGATAGGAGAGTAGACTATGCAGAAAGAGTTAATCATTGTTATAGCCTAGATCTATCAGAATTCAGGATAAGACCCAGATGCAGACAGTTTGAATCGCAGAAGTTGATTTATATAACAGGAGGCAGGCAAACGACAGGGCAGGCAGAGGTCGGTAATCCAGGGCAGAGTCTGTAAGGTACAGAACGGCAGGCAGGGTCAGGGCAGGCAGAATGGTCAAAACCAGAAGAACTGGAAAACCGGGACTAAGGAGAACAGTACGGAAAAACACGCTGGTAGGCTTGACGAGACAAGACCAACTGGCAACAGACCAGTGGCGATTTTAGCATGTAAATCTTGGTCAGGCAAACTCAACAAAAAAAAGTTGGATGCATGCCAGCAAAGAAACTACACAACACTAAACAATACATTTATTGCACTATGGCATAAGGAAACGATGAGCGGATAAGAGGCATTCCGTAATTTCGATTAAAACATGAATAAGAGAGCGACGACGGACGTAGTCAATATAACTCTCCCTTTGTTTGGGATCAGCCCAGTGTTTTAGTATACATGTTTGATTTAGGTGTATTTAAAACCCCTATTGTGTATTCCTACACCTGTCTCCAAATCCTTTATAGCAGGGTGACAATGCCAAAATAACATGCAAAACAGGCAATGTATAATTGTTTTGCTAAAGATGTGGGGCTCAAAACAGGTTGGGCTCTATCTTCACTATTATTCTACAATGTAGAAAATAGTAAAAATAAACTTTTGACTGGTACTGTATATCGGGGTAGACTATTAAACTCTTACACTACGAGGTCCGGAGCCTGCTAGTTTTCTGTTCTGCCCGATAATTAATAGCACACACCTGGTGTCCCAGGTCTAAATTAGTCCCTCACTAGAGTGGAACAATGAGAGGGGGAAAAAGCAGTGGAACTGACAGGTACAGAGTTGAGTTTGAGGAATATACATGATAAAGGCATTTAAACTTGTTTTTGTTAGAATGGGATTTTTTGGAGTTAATTTCACACTATTCTACAAAAACCACAATGGCAAAAAATGTTTTATCATGAAAGTGCATATGCCTATAGCTTTACTGCATTTAAAGACCAATTTAACCTTTTGCTGACCCGTTGCTGACCCGTTGCTGACAGGTGTATAAAATTGTGCACACATCCATGCAATCTCCATAGACAAACATTGGCAGTAAAATGGCCTGTACAGAAGAGCTCAGTGACTTTTCATGTGGCACCGTCATAGGAGTGCTGAAGCGCGTAGCATGTAAAAATCACATGTCCCCGGTTGCAATGCATAGTGCCAACTGCAAAGTTTGGTGGGGGAGTAATAATGGTCTGGGGCTGTTTTCATGGTCCGCTCTAGGCCCCTTCGTTCCAGTGAAGGGAAATCTTAACGCTACAACATTCGAGAACGATTCTATTCTTCCAACTTTGTGGCAACATTTTGGGGAAGGCCCTTTCCTGTTTCAGCATAACAACGCCCCCGTGCACAAAGTGAGGTCCATAGAGAAATGGTTTGTCGAGATCGCTGTGGAAGAGCTTGACTGGCCTGCACAGAGCCCTGACCTCAACCCTATAGAACACCTTTGGGATGAATTGGAACGTCGACTGCGAGCCAGGCCTAATTGCCCAACATCAGTGCCCAACCTCACTTATGCTCTTGTGGCTGAATGGAAGCAATGTTCCAACATCTAGTGGTAAGCCTTCCAATAAAAGTGGAGGCTGTTATAGCAGCAAAGGGGGGACCAACTCTATATTAATGCACATGATTTTGGAATGGGATGTTCGATGAGCAGATGTCCACATACTTTTGACCATGTAGTGTATTTTACCTTTATTCAACCAGATCGGTCTAATTAAGATGAAAATGGAATAATAACTTAATTAATATTTTTTTCTCAATCTTAAATGTAACTAAATGTAATCTACATAATCCCCAAAAGTAATTATCATGAGAGGACCATAAACAATAACTCGTAATGCTGCATACGTAAGGACCGACGCCGGAGATGAGAAGCAGGTACGGGGAGTCAACATTTAAATAGGAACAGACATGAAACAAGACAGGCACAGTGTTAGCACACGGGCAAAACAACGACAATCAATGCAGCGGGGAACAGAGCTGGGATAACTGACAAATATAGGGGAGCTAATAAACAGATGATTGAGTCCAGGTGAGTCCAATAATACGCTGATGCACATGACGGGGAAAGGTGTGGCATGGTGTGCGTAATGCTGGGGAGTCTGGCTCCTTTGAGCGCCAGGGAGGGGGAGCGGGAGCAGGCGTGACAGCATACTCCAAGAAAAGATGACATCTCACCTTTCTGGTAAAAAAGGTGGTGTAGTCACTTTTTAAGTACACAGTACAAATATGATAAAAATATTAAATATTTTATCTGATGTATTTCCTAATCAACACAACTGTATGAATAAGACTTGAAATTACATGTTTATCTAAAAAATAGTGTAATAACATACAAAAACTCAAGTCCTTTTGTTCTTCCGACCTCACCAGCAAATACCGACTGTATTACCTCCCAAGAGAATTCTCTTCGGTTATAGTCAGAGCCGTGTATATTCCCCCTCAAGCCGATACCACGACAGCCCTCAAAGAACGACACTGGACTTTATACAAACTGGAAACCACATATCCTGAGGCCGCATTTATTGTAGATGGGGATTTTAACAAAGCAAATTTGAGGAAAACGCTACCGAAGTTCTACCAACACACTGACTGTAGTACTCGCGCTGGTAAAACATTGGAATGCCTACAAGGCATTCCCCCGACATCCCTTTGGCAAATCTGATCACGACTCCATTTTGCTCCTCACTTCCTATAACAGAAACTCAAACAGGAAGTCCCCTTGCTAAGGTCTATTCAATGCTGGTCTGACGAATTGGAATCCATGCTTCAAGATTGTTTTGATCATGTGGACTGGGATATGTTCCGGAAAGCCTCTGGGAATAACATCAACGAATACATGGATACGGTGACTGAGTTCATCAGGAAGTGTATAGGAGAGGTTGTACCCACTGTGACTATTAAAACCTACCCAAACCAGGAACTGTGGATAGATGGCAGCATTCGTGCAAAACTGAAAGTGCAAACCACCGCATTAACCCATGGCAAGGTGACTGGGAATATGGTTGAATACAAACAGTGTAGTTATTCCCTCCGTAAGGCAATCGAACAGGCAAAACATCAGTATAAAGACAAAGTGGAGTTGAAATTCAATGGTTAAGACACAAGACGTATGAGGCAGGGTCTACAGACAATCATGGTCGACAAAGGGAAAATGAGCCACATCGCGGACACCGACGTCTTTCTTCTGAAAAAGCTAAACACCTTCACCCGCTTTGAGGATAATACAGTGCCACAGATGTGGTGCTTTGTGTCTGCGTGTTCCAGCCAAATGCATTTTGCTAGCAGAAGTAGGTCAGGCTCCCTTTCCTAAAGGCTACAAGTACAGTGCATTGGGAAATTATTCAAACCCCTTTACTTTTTCCACATTTTGCTATGTTACAGCCTTATTCTAAAATGTATTAAATTGTTTTTTTCCTTCATCAATCTACACACAATACATAATGACAGAGCAAAAATAGTTTTTTTTTAAAAATTTAGCAAATGTGTTAAAAATACGAAACTGAAATATCACATTTACATACGTATTCAGACCCTTTCCTCATTACTTTGTTGAAGCACCTTTGGCAGCGATTACAACTTCAAGTCTTCTTGTGTATGACGCTATGAATGGGTTGAGTCACTGATGTGATCTTCCTGTCTGGGTTGGCACCCCCCCTTTGGGTTGTGCCATGGCGGAGATCTTTGTGGGCTATACTCGGCCTTGTCTCAGGATAGTAAGGTGGTGGTTGAAGGTATCCCTCTAGTGGTGTGGGGGCTGTGGTTTGGCAAAGTGGGTGGGGTTATATCCTTCTTGTTTGGCCCTGTCCGGGGGTATCATCGGATGGGGCCACAGTGTCTCCTGACCCCTCCTGTCTCAGCTTCCAGTATTTATGCTGCAGTAGTTTGTGTCGGGGGGTTAGGGTCAGTTTGTTATATCTGGAGTACTTCTCCTGTCTTATCCGGTGTCCTGTGTGAATTTAAAGTATGCTCTCTCTAATTCTCTCTTTCTCTCGGAGGACCTGGAATGATGACTCCTTGCTGTCCACCTGGCTGTGCTGCTGCTCCAGTTTCAACTGTTCTGCCTGCGGCTATGGAATCCTGACCTGTTCACCGGACGTGCTACCTGTCCCAGACCTATTATTTGACCATGCTGGTCATTTATGAACATTTGAACATCTTGGCCATGTTCTGTTATAATCTCCACCCGGCACAGCCAGAAGAGGACTGGCCACCCCTCATAGCCTGGGTCCTCTAGGTTTCTTCCTAGATTTGGGACTTTCTATGGAGTTTTTCCTAGCCAACGTGCTTCAACACCTGCATTGCTTGCTGTTTGGGGTTTTAGGCTGGGTTTCTGTACAGCACTTTGAGATATCAGCTGATGTACGAAGGGCTATATAAATGCATTTGATTTGATTTGATGAGCTTGGCACACCTGTATTTGGGCAGTTTCTCCCATTCTTCTCTGCAAATCCTCTCAAGCTCTGTCAGGTTGGATTTAAATATATTTTTACATTTTTTATATCACCTTTATTTAACCAGGTAGGCTAATTGAGAACAAGTTATGCTGAAAAACATCCCCACAGGATGATGCTGCCACTACCATGCTTCACTGTAGGGATGGTGCCAGGTTTCCTTCAGACATGACGCTTGGCATTCAGGCCAGAGTTCAATCTTGGTTTCATCAGGCCAGATAATCTTGTTTCTCATGGTCTGAGAGACCTTTAGGTGCCTTTTGGCAAACTCCAAGCGGGCTTTCATGTGCCTTTTACTGAAGAATGGCTTCCGTCTGGCCACTCTACCATAAAGGCAATATTGGTGGTGTGCTGCAGAGATGGTTGTCCTTCTGGAAGGTTCTCCCATCTCCACAGAGGAGCTCTGGAGCTCTGTCACCTCCCTGACCAAAGCCTCCTTGACCATTTTGCCAGTAATCAGATTTACATGTAAATGTTGTGGAACTTATATGATTAAGTATGGAACTTTTTGTGAGAAGATGAAATGTGATCTAGCCTTCTAAATGAGAAAATGTTTTTCATATGAAGTTTTAATTTTTTTATTTTTTTATATTTTATTTTTGCATTTTCCAATTAAGAACAATCAAAACAAAAGTGAAAAGATATTAGACAACGATAGGACAAAGTGACAGTAACAGACGAACGTAACAAAAATAAATTAGAGTTATATAAACAAACAAAATTAAAAATAAAAAAAATAACGAGACATTGGATCACCTGCCGTAGGCTACATAATATACATTACGTGTGAAACATTATGTGAGGATTATATATAGATTCAATCAATGAGATGTGGGGGGAGATTCTCCATATATTCAATAAAAGGTTGCCAAATTCTGTAAAATATCTTTAACTTATTCCTCAAGCAGTAAGTGATTTTCTCCAAAGGGATACAACTATTAACTTCCGAAAGCCACATTGCAACTGGCAGGGAGGAATCCAATTTCCATTTCAAGGCAATACATTTCTTGGCAATCGCTAGCAATATTTCTGTTAGCTTTATAGTATGGCTTTGCCTAAGATTGGTGTTAGTAAAGTTACCCAGTAGACAGACCTCCGGGTCTAAAGGGAATGCAACTCCGTGAATTGAGGATATGGTATCGCATACCCCCTGCCAGAAACCGTGTAGTTTTGAACACTGCCAAGTGGAATGGAGGAATGTTCCTTCATCTGAGCCACATCTAAAACATAGGGAGGAGATATCTGGGTTGAACCTGTGCAGTCTAGATGGGGTGATATAGAGCTGATGGAGGAAATTAAACTGGATCAGTCTGTATCTGGAGTTCAATGTGGATGTAACCCCATCCCTGCACAGGTCACTCCATAGATCCTCATCAAGATCAATACCCAGATCTCTCTCCCATCTAAGTCAGGGTTTATCTAGCCCAGGCAGTGTTAGTCCTGACATAAGAGCATTGTAAACACGGGAAATGGTCTTGAACAGTGGTTGGCCTGCGTGACAGAGTTGTTCAATAGGTGACATCTTAACTAGGTTCCATTGTCCCTTGAGAGTCACCCTAATAAAGTTTCGTAGTTGTAGGTAGCTAAAGAAGTCCCTGTTAGGCAAGTGGTATTTCTGTTTCAGCTGATCAAAAGACATAAGAACTCCCTCCTCGTAACAATGTTCCAGAAGGGATCAATCTATTGTTCCATAAAGGGGTTTTAGGGGAAAGGAATCCCCCTCGTCCGAACAGCTCATGCAGTTTGCACCATGCCAGGACAGAATGTATGATTAAAGGGTTGTCTGTGATGGTTTTTATAGATTTTCTGTCCCATTAGTAAAACAAATCTGCCCCAGTGTCATCATTTACCTCAAGCTTTTCAATGTTCAACCATGAGGGAGGGGGACCATTGTCAAACCTCTGAGTCAGAAACCTAGACTATGCAGCCCAGTAGTACATTCTAAAATTGGGGAGGTTTAAGCCCCCTTGACTGTAATCAAGCGTCAGTTTATCCAGGCCAACCCTAGGGGTTTTGCCGTGCCAGATAAACCGTCTGGTCAGCTTGTCGAGAGAGGAAAAAAATGCTGCGGGAACAGGGATAGGGAGAGATTGAAACAGATATAGAAACCTGGGCAGGACATTCATTTTAATTACATTGATTCTACCCAGTAGAGTGAGAGGTAAGTCCATCCATTTACAAAGGTCAACCTCCACCTTTTGCAACAAACTGGCCAGATTGAGTTTATAGAGGTTGGTCAGATTACCATCCACCATTATGCCCAAATATGTGAAGCCCATAGGAGACCATCTAAAAGGAAACTTGTGCTTGATGGTATGATGGTCAAAGACAGACAACGGTAAGATTTTGCTTTTATCAAGATTGACCTTATATCCAGAGAAAGAACTATAACACTGTAGTAGGATCTGCAAGTGAGAGAGGGAGTGTTCTGGGTTTGTTAGGAATAAGACAAGGTCGTCCGCAAAGAGTGATAATTTATGGGTATGGGGCCCACCTCAAAGCCATGTATGTCAGGGCACGTTCTAATAGCCTCAGCCAACGGTTTGATGGCGAGGGCAAAGAGGTGGGGGCTAATTGGGCAACCTTGTCTGTTCCCCCTATAGAGAGGGAAAGAGGAGGAAGTAATCCCATTGGTAGCAATCCTAGCTTTAGGAGATTTGTAGAGTGATTTTATCAAATTTACAAACACGGTACCTAAACCAAACTTTTCCAAGACGCGAAAGAGGTATGGCCATTCAACCCTATCAAAGGCCTTTTCAGCGTCGAGGAGACTGCGACACCAGGTATTTTGTTTTTGTTAGCAAGGTGAATTATATCAAAGAACCTTCTGAGATTATTGGAGGACAATCTATTAATTATGAAGCCAGTCTGATCTGGGTTGACCAACAGGGGAAGACATGACTCCAGTCTCTTAGATAGCATCTTGGTGACCAGTTTACAATCTGTGTTAAGGAGAGAGATTGGTCTATAGGAGGCGCACTTTAGCGGGTTTTTCCCTTTCTTGTGGATTACAGTAATCACTGCTTGAGAGAAGGACTCTGGAAAGCAGTTGTCTTCTCTGGCTTTTTTAAGTACCTCCATAAGGTAGGGGACCAACAGCTCCCTAAATTCTTTATAGAACTCTGGAGGGAAGTCATCCTCCCCAGGAGATTTATTAGAAGGTAAGGATTTAATGGCCTCCAACAATTCAGGGACTGAGAAGTGTTCACTCAGGCGCTCGCTGTCTTCAGGCATGGGAGGTTGAGAGAGGAGAGAAAGGAGTCTATCTCTGATAGATCATCGCTTGATTGGGAAGTGTAGAGGTCTTCATAGTATTTCTTAAAAGTATTATTAATTTCAGTAGGGTCGAAAGATATCTCTTTAGTGAGAGTTTCTATGGCATTAATTGTCCTCTTACTTTCCTCTGCTTTCAGTTGCCATGCCAATACTTTGTGAGCTTTCTCTCCAAGCTCATAATAACGCTGTTTTGATGTAGTGATGGCCCTCTCAGCTTGATATGTGTTCAGAATATTATATTTACATTTTTTATTTACCAAAAGCCTGTATAGATCTTTAGTCGGGCCTCTTTGGTAGGTATTCTCTAGCTCGGAGATTTCAGATTCAAGGGCACTCAGTTCCGCACCGTGTTTTTTCTTCAGCCCTTTAGTATAGGAAATAATCTGTCCCCTCAGGTAGGCCTTCAATGTGTCCCAAAGAATGAAGCTGTCAGGAGCAGAGGGTTTGTTTGTCAAAGTAAAAATATTGATCTGCTCTTTGATGAATGCACAAAATTCAGGTTGCTTTAGAAGTGTAGAATTTAGTCTCCATCTATATGCTCCATTTACCTTGGTAGGAATGGAGATTGATAATACCAGAGGAGAATGGTCACTAAGCAATCTGGGGAGATACTCGACATCTAACACTCTATGAAACAGTTGTGTCGAAAGTAAAAAGTTATCTATGCGTGTGTGTGTCTTGTGTGGGTGTGAATAAAAAGAGTAGTCCCTATCCTGTGGGTGCAACTGTCTCCAGATGTCTAGTAAATTGAGATCTTTCATGAATGACATGGTGAGCTTGCCGGCTTTGGTAAGAAGTGAGGGTTTATCAGAAGACCTATCAAGAACTGTATCTAAGCAAAAATTAAAATCTCCTCCAACCAGTAGCCATCCTGGTGGTGCTTGAGCAACCTGAAGGAAGACATTCTGAATAAACATATGGTCATCGAAGTTAGGAGCATAAATATTCAATAGGGTCCAAGACTCTGAAAACATATGCCCCTGCACCAAAACAATCCTGCCAGAGGGATCAGAGATGGTGTTGTTGACGCAGAAGGGGACTCCCCAGAGTGGGTCCGCAACAGCGATCACCAACCAGGACATCCCCTGGCTATTCTTCTGGTGCTTTGCAGCTTTCAGAGGGCCTACCAGGGTAAACCACCAAAGGGGGACCGTAACAGCGATCACCAACCAGGACATCACCAACCAGGACATCCCCTGGCCATTCTTGTGGTGCTTTGCAGCTTTCAGAAAGCCTACCTGGGTCAACCACCAGAGGGGGGCCACAATGGTAATTTTTATGTTGGTTTGGGGACTGTCATGACTTGCCTTCTTGGGTGAGGATCTTAGGTGCCAGATTCCCCCACCCCTCACTCTCTCTGTCCCCCACCACAGTTTTATGACTGTCGTAAATTCCATTGCAGATACTCTCTCTCCCACTCTGCAGAAACACAAGTTAAATATCCCTTTGTTACCACAGAGAGATTTTGCAGTACTGTATCATCCAAAAGTGGAGAATTAAACAATAATTCTAACATAAAGAATTTCAGAAATTCAGTGTGGGGGACTTAAAGAACAATCATTTCAAATGTATTACTAATTTGTGATGTAACTATTGATGACAGTAGAAGAACAACTGTATCTCTGAATGTGTATTGTATGTACTGTATTTCACAGTTATCAGATTTACATCTAAATGTTGTGGAACTTACATGATTAAATATGAAACTATTTGGGAGAATATGAAATGTGATCTTAGCCTTTTAAATGAGATCATGTTTTTTCATATGAAATTTATCCAGTCAGTGAACACAGACATGCCAAACATAATGGAACCGCCCTTTTTCCAGAGTGTATATAAGGACCTGTGAAGAAATGTACATCAGACCAGTACATTGCCGGGTTGCTTCGGGCATGTAAAATGGTTCGAGCTGTACCCTGAATAATCAACCATTGGGACCAGTACACGGACAGTAAGCTGGACGTGTAAAATGGTTAGACTCTACATTAGACCCATGTTACCGACAGCGTGAGCCGAAACTCTCTCTCAAAGATGAGGACTACACAGGAACATTCAGTCTGCAGCTGTTTAAGTACTTTAGTCTAGTAAACTCAACCGAGAACAACCTGGCGGTACTTTGAAAAATCCATTCGAACTTCCTCTGGAAGATCCGGTCTAACAGACACTCTGAGACAAAGAAGCTACAGCTACAAAAGACATTGTGACTTCTGGGGACCAACCAGAGACTCCTGTCGAATTACTCTCCTCAGACGGACCGGCGATTTCAACAGAGAGACAACAAAGACATACAATCGTAAATATATAAATAGCATTTTTAAATCCGAATGAGCGGTTGTTGGGGAACTATCCATATTTACGATGAGCGTATTATTCAACTGTATGTACGATAGGGGAAGTCCTTCGTCTCTCCTCCCGCTCTTTCTTACATGCCCCTGCCTTTTTATTTTGTAACAAGCCATCATACCGGGTTCGTCCACTAGGGACTTTTCATTGCATTATGTAGTAATCAATGTGTAAGCTATCCTGTTTGTGTGTTTGTGTGATTATTTAGTTAGTTAGGAAATAAATAATTAAGCCAATTTGTATGTCGCTGATTCATCATTTATGCTAGGGTTCGTACAGATATCTAAGAATTTTTCGACATTCAGAATGAGACTGATAAAGTAAATCAGAATTAATGAATTGACTGTGACTGATGTATGAGATATTTATGTCATTAGAGTTTAGTCTGGAGATAGTAACTTGTTAAATAACTTTTCCCGTGGTGCCCTAGATTAGTACTTATTAAATGATTATAAGATTCATTTAATTGCGTAATAATTGAATGTGGTATGTAATTATTTGATAAAATAACAGTCAAACACTTTAATGATGGTCACGGCACGACAACGGCTACCCAGAAGCCGCAAACACAGACTTTACCTGCTGAAACTCACCGTCCTTTGAAGCACTGATAGATTCTGGTTAGGCCATTTCCCTATTGTCTCTGACATTGTTGGATAACCTTAAACTTGGCTGAAAATGAGTTAAAATTAGAACGATGTGATACTGAACTTCAAGGTTTCACTCAAACAACCTCACTGCTCACAATGTGGATTCTCCTAAAACTAACCTTTCAGAACATGTCCCTTGTTCACCTCGTGTACAGTCGTGGCCAAAAGTTTTGAGAATGACACAAATATTCATTTCCACAAAGTTTGCTGCTTCAGTGTCTTTAGATATTTTTGTCAGATGTTACTATGGAGTACAGAAGTATAATTACAAGCATTTCTTAAGTGGCAAAGGCTTTTATTGACAATTACATGAAGTTGATACAAAGAGTCAATATTTGCAGTGTTTACCCTTCTTTTTCAAGACCTCTGCAATCATTCAGTTCATTTGCATGGCAAAGAGGGACTTTGCAATTAATAGCAATTCATCTGGTCACTCTTCATAACATTCTGGAGTATATGTACATTTCCATCATGCAAACTGAGGCAGCAGACTTTGTGAAAGTTAATATTTGTGTCATTCTCAAAACTTTTGGCCACGACTGTACATTACCAGCCTCGAAACTGAGCCACTGCTGATGGTCTGGAACAAGAACCAAGTGTGGTCACACTGACCACACCTGCTCCCCTGACCTTACCAGCTTCCCAAGACATTTGGTGAAACAATGTATTCCACAGTGGAGAGCTGACTTCAGGTACTCAACCACCCCCATGACACCAAGCCAGAAACAAAGAAACTCACTCTTGGAAACTGTCACTCCAACATCCCTGGTGGTGGATGACAAGTCATGCCCTTCCACCCAGTCCGAAACAAAAAGGAGGTTTTCTTGGGTGCTCTTGATCCATCACCAGTTGACGAGTACCGCTCCTGGCTGGTGGGCAGTATGTACCAGCCTCAATGAAACTACATTTTTCTCTGGTCCTTCCCTTGAACATGTCACCCTGCTCACACACTTGTTCCACCCCAAATTGAGCATAACCTATTGGTTTGTGTGCCGGACACCAACACCACTCAGAGGTGGGTGGTCCCAAAGAAAAAAGGTGGGGTGTTGATAGCCCATCACCACGATGAGCCATACGGAGGTCATTGGGGGGTCAAAGTTACGTGTGGAACAGGAAGTGGCACAGCATGTAAGGGGATACGTAATCTTGCCAGTTCAACCCTACCAAACCGCTTCACAGAATACCAGTATAACGCAATGGTGTATCTTTATCCCTGGAGTTCAATTCAGAGTAGGATGTGATTCTTCAGGTTGATCCTGGCACTCTGTGCCCTTGTTGAATCCAACCAACCAGATGTATTAACGAGTGGACAACACATTCACCCCAGCGCACACCTGAATTGGGCCGGGTCTGATTGGACCGGCCAGGCAGTTAAGCACTCCCAGTTAGACACTGCTCACATGTTAGCCCAACTCCCAAAATGCACCATTACCCAGTCAGAATTAGCAGAGCCCAAACGGCAGAATCAGTTCATTGGAGCCTTCCTTTCAGTAGCAGCAGCAGTAGGGTCACTATCTTCTTTGAGTACCACTGCCGCCAATACAGTCAGTCTAGCCACTGTCAAAAAGAATGTTAGAGAACTAACAGATGAGATGCCCCTGATCCAACAGCAAATGAGGAGTCAGGCACTTAGATGCTCCAAGATGCTATTCTGGTGGTTAACACACACACTACTCTCATTAACAGAACCCTCTATTCAATGGGAAAATTGTATCATGATTATGCCCATACCTGTGTACAGCTGGTAAGAATGTTAATGGAGGACTTCCTTCGTGAGGTCAGTTCATCCAGTGATAACTTAGCCATGAACAGAATTCCATGTTACCTAGTGGCCATTGCTATGGAGCATGATATTTTGACGTCAACTACAACAGTTACTGTTAAACCACTACAGGTACACTTAGCCTACGGCCTAGGAAGCGAGATTCCCTTCCATGTAGACACTTTGCACAATGAGGTGGGATTCTTGCTCACACTCCCTGTCATTGACATAGAGACTAACTACAAGTTTAAAAACTGTACTCAACGTAGGGTTCTGGCAAGACAACACCCATGTGAAAATCAACACACCCTGGTTGTAGCATACGAGGAAGAAAGGACAGACTTTCATCTGACACCCAATCTATTGATGTGCATCAGAACTAAAGACATTCATTACTCATGCCCTAGCAAACCATTTATTAGAGACAACACTGAACACCTTTGCAACCTAAACCCCTACCCAGTGATGAGCGCTGCCGTGCAAGAATGACAACCAGGGATGATGTGACCAGCCCTCAGCTGGAGGTAGTAGGAGACAAGTGGCTTGTTACCACACAATTCACGTTACCATGACCTATGACCATTATGACTCAATCACCCAAATTGCCATCCCAATTGACAGAAGGAGCAATTGTCCACATAGACGACCTAGCTCTGTACCACCTTCCCGGAGACAAACTGGACACTGAGATCGAAATTCCTGATGTCTTGGAAAAATGCACTCTTGAATGGCAGATACCATTTAAGACCAAATTCTTTATGTGGTACCAGAGGTCTCTACGTCAGCCCTGTAGTATCCCTAAGCTGATGCCCCTTATGACCTTATACACTGCTCAAAAAAATAAAGGGAACACTAAAATAACACATCCTAGATCTGAATGATTGAAATATTCTTATTAAATACTTTTTTCTTTACATAGTTGAATGTGCTGACAACAAAATCACACAAAAATTATCAATGGAAATCAAATTTATCAACCCATGGAGGTCTGAATTTGGAGTCACCCTCAAAATTAAAGTGGAAAACCACACTACAGGCTGATCCAACTTTGATGTAATGTCCTTAAGACATGTCAAAATGAGGCTCAGTAGTGTGTGTGGCCTCCACGTGCCTGTATGACCTCCCTACAACGCCTGGGCATGCTCCTGATGAGGTGGCGGATGGTCTCCTGAGGGATCTCCTCCCAGACCTGGACTAAAGCATCTGCCAACTCCTGGACAGTCTGTGGTGCAACGTGGCGTTGGTGGATGGAGCGAGACATGATGTCCCAGATGTGCTCCATTGGAATCAGGTCTGGGGAACGGGCGGGCCAGTCCATAGCATCAATGCCTTCCTCTTGCAGGAACTGCTGACACACTCCAGCCACATGAGGTCTATTATTGAACCCAGGGCCAACCGCACCAGCATATGGTCTCACAAAAGGGGACCATCTTAAACAGCAAAACCAACGGGAAAGTTTTGGGATTTACAAACTACAGGTCACTAAGTACACTGGCTTAAATGAAGATATAGATTTCTCACCTTTCCTGTAGGGTTGTGAGAGGTTCATTTGCTGTCATCTAGTGGATGATTCTTTGCTCTATTACCCTCAGCTATGTTTAGACTGTTGTGGTCCATGTTTGCTGTGTTCTAGTGTACTATAAAATAGATGGCTGTCCTATTCTTAGCACTTTTCCCAGTCATATTCAAGGTTAGAAATACCTTTCTTTGGGCATTTTTGATAACATATCCTCAGTATTTTACTTTTGAATGTGTATAAGTATTGCTTATTACGTATTGTCCAATGAATTCTGTAACCACTCCCTCTTCAAATCAGGGTTGATTGGAAAAAGCTGTTCCAAAGAGGACATTGTATTATCATATCAAGGTACTCCCTGACAAAGGCCATGCAGCCGAAACACGTCAGTTTTAAAACTTTGTTTCCATTGAACACACCATATAAATAAAGGCATTTTAATACATTATTTGAAGAGATTGCCTCCTTTCTTTTTGATGGCCAAGAGATGACTATTGAAAGACAGAAAGACAAAGAGCTTTTTCTTTCCTCACGCTCTTTAACAAAGAGAAAATGGCACCAAGAGCGTAGAAGGACATTTTAAGCATGTTTTCTTCACCGTCTTAAAACTATTGAACTTACAACATGTTGATATAACCTGCAAAACAATGTGATATCTTTCTTTTGATCTTCCTGTCATTTAAAAGGGGGTATCATGTGGATTTTGCTGTAACATAAAATGCATGGATTTTACCATGGTCATATTTGACTCTACAGACTACATATTTCATCCTAGAGATGGTTTTCTTATTGAAAACACCTTTTAAACATGCTGTGAACACCTATGAGTAAGTCTCAGGTTTATATCAAACGAACATTGCTATGCAGAATCCTTACAATGAACGGGGCAGTCCCAATGACACAAACTGGCGATTGGAGCCGGCCTTCTGTGAGTCTCCCTATGAATTTGCGAACTTACTGAGATTCATTAGATCAGATCTTTGTGAGGTGTAGGCCACACCTTTATTTATTTATTTATTTTTTATTTCACCTTTATTTAACCAGGTAGGCAAGTTGAGAACAAGTCCTCATTTACAATTGCGACCTGGCCAAGATAAAGCAAAGCAGTTCGACAGATACAACGACACAGAGTTACACATGGAGTAAAACAAACATACAGTCAATAATACAGTATAAACAAGTCTATATACAATGTGAGCAAATGAGGTGAGAAGGGAGGTAAAGGCAAAAAAGGCCATGGTGGCAAAGTAAATACAATATAGCAAGTAAAACACTGGAATGGTAGTTTTGCAATGGAAGAATGTGCAAAGTAGAAATAAAAATAATGGGGTGCAAAGGAGCAAAATAAATAAATAAATAAAATACAGTTGGGAAAGAGGTAGTTGTTTGGGCTAAATTATAGGTGGGCTATGTACAGGTGCAGTAATCTGTAAGCTCCTCTGACAGTTGGTGCTTAAAGCTAGTGAGGGAGATAAGTGTTTCCAGTTTCAGAGATTTTTGTAGTTCGTTCCAGTCATTGGCAGCAGAGAACTGGAAGGAGAGGCGGCCAAAGAAAGAATTGGTTTTGGGGGTGACTAGAGAGATATACCTGCTGGAGCGTGTGCTACAGGTGGGAGATGCTATGGTGACCAGCGAGCTGAGATAAGGGGGGACTTTACCAAGCAGGGTCATGTAGATGACATGGAGCCAGTGGGTTTGGCGACGAGTATGAAGCGAGGGCCAGCCAACAAGAGCGTACAGGTCGCAATGGTGGGTAGTATATGGGGCTTTGGTGACAAAACGTATTGCACTGTGATAGACTGCATCCAATTTGTTGAGTAGGGTATTGGAGGCTATTTTGTAAATGACATCGCCAAAGTCGAGGATTGGTAGGATGGTCAGTTTTACAAGGGTATGCTTGGCAGCATGAGTGAAGGATGCTTTGTTGCAAAATAGGAAGCCAATTCTAGATTTAACTTTGGATTGGAGATGTTTGATATGGGTCTGGAATGAGAGTTTACAGTCTAACCAGACACCTAAGTATTTGTAGTTGTCCACGTATTCTAAGTCAGAGCCGTCCAGAGTAGTGATGTTGGACAGGCGGGTAGGTGCAGATAGCGATCGGTTGAAGACTTTGCATTTAGATTTACTTGTATTTAAGAGCAATTGGAGGCCACGGAAGGAGAGTTGTATGGCATTGAAGCTTGCCTGGAGGGTTGTTAACACAGTGTCCAAAGAAGGGCCAGAAGTATACAGAATGGTGTCGTCTGCGTAGAGGTGGATCAGAGACTCACCAGCAGCAAGAGCGACCTCATTGATGTATACAGAGAAGAGAGTCGGTCCAAGAATTGAACCCTGTGGCACCCCCATAGAGACTGCCAGAGGCCTTGACAGCAGACCCTCCGATTTGACACACTGAACTCTATCAGAGAAGTAGTTGGTGAACCAGGCGAGGCAATCATTTAAGAAACCAAGGCTGGTGAGTCTGCCGATGAGGATGTGGTGATTGACAGAGTCGAAAGCCTTGGCCAGATCAATGAATACGGCTGCACAGTAATGTTTCTTATCGATGGCTGTTAAGATATCGTTTAGGACCTTGAGCGTGGCTGAGGTGCACCCATGACCAGCTCTGAAACCAGATTGCATAGCAGAGAAGGTATGGTCGATTCTAAATGGTCGGTAATCTGTTTGTTGACTTGGCTTTCGAAGACCTTAGAAAGGCATGGTAGGATAGATATAGGTCTATAGCAGTTTGGGTCAAGAGTGTCCCCCCCTTTGAAGAGGGGGATGACCGCAGCTGCTTTCCAATCTTTGGGAATCTCAGACGACACGAAAGAGAGGTTGAACAGGCTAGTAATAGGGGTGGCAACAATTTCGGCAGATAATTTTAGAAAGAAAGGGTCCAGATTGTCTAGCCCGGCTGATTTGTAGGGGTCCAGATTTTGCAGCTCTTTCAGAACATCAGCTGAACGGATTTGGGAGAAGGAGAAATGGGGAAGGCTTGGGCGAGTTGCTGTTGGGGGTGCAGTGCTGTTGACCGGGGTAGGAGTAGCCAGGTGGAAAGCATGGCCAGCCGTAGAAAAATGCTTATTGAAATTCTCAATTATGGTGGATATATCAGTGGTGACAGTGTTTCCTATCTTCAGTGCAGTGGGCAGCTGAGAGGAGGTGTTCTTATTCTCCATGGATTTTACATTGTCCCAGAACTTTTTTGAGTTAGGAAGCAAATTTCTGCTTGAAAAAGCTAGCCTTGGCTTTTCTAACTGCCTGTGTATAATGGTTTCTAGCTTCCCTGAACAGCTGCATATCACGGGGGCTGTTCGATGCTAATGCAGAACGCCATAGGATGTTTTTGTGTTGGTTAAGGGCAGTCAGGTCTGGGGAGAACAAAGGGCTATATCTGTTCCTGGTTCTAAATTTCTTGAATGGGGCATGTTCATTTAAGATGGTTTGGAATGCATTTAAAAAAAATATCCAGGCATCCTCTACTGACGGGATGAGATCAATATCCTTCCAGGATACCCCGGCCAGGTCGATTAGAAAGGCCTGCTCGCTGAAGTGTTTCAGGGAGCGTTTTACAGTGATGAGTGGAGGTCGTTTGACCGCTGACCCATTACGGATGCAGGCAATGAGGCAGTGATCGCTGATATCTTGGTTGAAGACAGCAGAGGTGTATTTAGAGGGGAAGTTGGTTAGGATGATATCTATGAGGGTGCCCGTGTTTAAGGCTTTGGGGAGGTACCTGGTAGGTTCATTGATAATTTGTGTGAGATTGAGGGCATCAAGTTTAGATTGTAGGATGGCTGGGGTGTTAAGCATGTAGATGGGGGGCAATCAGTTCACATATGGTGTCCAGAGCACAGCTGGGGGCAGAGGGTGGTCTATAGCAGGCGGCAACGGTGAGAGACTTGTTTTTAGAGAGGTGGAGTTTTTAAAGTAGAAGTTCAAATTGTTTGGGTACAGACCTGGATAGTAGGACAGAACTCTGCAGGCTATCTTTGCAGTAGATTGCAACACCGCCCCCTTTGGCAGTTCTATCTTGTCTGAAAATGTTGTAGTTTGGAATTAAAATTTCAGAATTTTTGGTGGTCTTCCTAAGCCAGGATTCAGACACAGCTAGAACATCCGGGTTGGCAGAGTGTGCTAAAGCAGTGAATAGAACAAACTTAGGGAGGAGGCTTCTAATGTTAACATGCATGAAACCAAGGCTATTACGGTTACAGAAGTCGTCAAAAGAATAGGAGTGGAGAATAGGAGTGGAGCTAGGCACTGCAGGGCCTGGATTCACCTCTACATCACCAGAGGAACATAGGAGGAGTAGAATAAGGGTGCGGCTAAAAGCAATAAGAAATGGTCGTCTAGAACGTCTGGAACAGAGAGTAAAAGGAGGTTTCTGGGGGTGATAAAATAGCATCAAGGTATAATGTACAGACAAAGGTATGGTAAGATGTGAATACAGTGGAGGTAAACCTAGGTATTGAGTGATGAAGAGAGAGATATTGTCTCTAGAAACATCATTGAAACCAGGAGATGTCATTGCATGTGTGGGTGGTGGAACTAATAGGTTGGATAAGGTATAGTGAGCAGGACTAGAGGCTCTACAGTGAAATAAGCCAATAAACACTAACTAGAACAGCAATGGACAAGACATATTGACATTAAGGAGAGGCATGCTTAGTCGAGTGATCAAAAGGGTCCAGTGAGTGGAGAGGTTGGTTGGGGGTCACAGCGATTTAGACAGCTAGCCAGGCCATCGGTAGCAAGCTAGCATAGGATGGAGGTCTGTTATTAGCCACCTCTTGGTTCCGTCAGTAGATTAGTGGGGTTCCGTGTGGTAGAGGGGATTAATCCAAATCACACAACAACAACAAAAATAAAAACAATAGATATAGTTATAGAGGCCCAAGAAGAAAACATAATAAAATTAAAATAAATAAAGTCCAGTTGTGAAGGCCCGGTGGGGCTCCGCGTAGGTAGTAAAAAGGGTCTGGATAGGTGACTGCAGCCCATGAGTGATTGATGGAACTCAGGAGTGATTGACGGAGCTGGCTAGCTCCGGAATAATTGATGTTTGCTCCGGAATCGACGAAAGCCGATAGTCACACGGATAGCAGCTAGCTAGCTGTGAGATCCAGGTATGAATGTCCAGAGAGCAGTTGAAATCTAGGGACATGGAGAGAAAAATTGGTCCGGTATGTTCCGTTCCGAGCCGCGCTGCGCCGCGCCGTACAAAACTGGCGATAGATTTTCAAGCTAAAGGATAGCTGATGACCACAAACCGTGGTTAGCTGAATACTAACGATTTGCCAGTAAAGAAGCTAACTAGCTTCTGAACTAGCTTCTGATTAGCTTCTGGATTAGCTTCTGGGCTAGCTTCTGGCTCGCTCCTGGCTAGCTTCTGGCTAGTTTCTGGCTAGCTTCTTGGAGTTTCTGGCTAGCTTCTTGGAGGATTACAGATTTGAGGTAAATAATACTTTTTTATAAATATAAATTGGTGAGGCGGGTTGCAGGATAGTGTTTCGAAGATGAGTTGATGGAAAATAAAAATAAAATGTATGTGAAAAAAGTTGTAAATATATATATATATATATACGGGACACGACAAGACGAGGACAAAAGACGTCTGAACTGCTCTGCCATCTTGGAATTAGTGAACCTTGAAGGTTCAATGATCCATCTCTGTGAGAAACCTGTTCAACTTTGACTTGAACCATCCTACTCAAACCGAAGAGTCACCTGAGAGGAACTTTGCTAAAAACGCAATCTGGTCACTGACGACGAACCGCGAAGTCTTCATCTCTCCTCGAAAGGGGAAAAAACATAGTGTTGTACCTTAGTTCCTTAACAAACGTGATCTATTTGGACTGAACTGATTGAGAACTGAACAGAGAGATAAAGAGTTTTCCTTGCATGGCATCTCCGACAAGGGAAATAGCTTCTTCAAAGGAAAGCTCTAACGCCAGGATTCCGGCCATTTTTTCCTGCTTACCACTAAATACATATCTGCATTGAATTTCCCTTTTGTGTGATACTGTGTCTATGTAAAAGTGGTAGCAGTAACTGATTATCGTAAGACCGTCAACCCTATGCAACCCATAGAGGCTGTCGACGGCCTTTCTTTAAATTGCTATATCGGCCACGAACGGCTTTGTTTTTCAAACAATATCTGTGTCATTTTACTTTTCAATGTTTTTTTAACTTCATTAACTCAAAATGACGGCACCGAAGCAAACGTGACATTTCACTGTGAAAGTGGCTGTGTCTATTTTTGTTGGTGATACGGATTCGGACTCGTCCTTGCACTATGAAAAGGGATGATGTCAATGTGAGTGAAATGAGTAAACAGCAGATATATGTTTGGTGTTTGTCGATGTTTGATGCTGTGAAACTTGGGGAATAGCTGTCAGATTAGCAAGACATGTCATGATAACTCTGTCTCATTGAAATAGTTGCAGTGTTTAGCTTTAAATAGTCAGCTAACTAGTTTTGTATTGTTTCTACCGATGTAATTCATATAGAAACAGCCAGAGCTGCTTGCTATAGCTAGCTAGCTAACTAGTTAGTCTGTCAGGCAAAACAAGTTGTGTGTAGAGGGAAATTACAGCTGCGCTCATGAAGCATCAACCTCAGCTGTCACTTATCTAGCCAAACAGACAACCAGCTCACTTGCCACTGAAATGAAAGCAAGAGTAATTTGTTTTTATCTGTTGGGCTGAGGTTATGGTTTGTCATGTTTTCTAGGTGCTTTCTAGGTGCAGATATTCATAGGCTATACATTGTCTCGTTTTCTGTTTATTTGACAGATTAGCTGTCGTGTTAGGGCAGTAGATTAGATTTTTTAAATGTGATTTATTTCACCTTCGTTTAACCTGGTAGGCCAGTTGAGAACAAGAGCTCGCTTACAACTGCGACCTGGCCAAGATAAAGCAAAGCAGTGCGACAAAAACAGCAACGCAGAGTTACACACGGGGTAAACAAACATAAAGTCAATAACACAATAGAAAATTAGCTTTGAGTAGTCTACAGCAGCATTCTATTGGGGTGATATTGGGGTTTAAAGGGTTAATTACATATCATGATTAATACTGTTTCTGCATTGTCTGCATTCGGGTGCGAACTTGTAGCATAGCCCACTGGCGATTCCTGGTTGATGAAACTATAATTGAATTGCTTTGAAGTGTTGGTGGAGCCGCTCATATTCTCCCTCTCAATTGACACATTACATAACCAAAAGTATGTGGACACCTGCTCGTCAAACATTTCATTCCAAAATCATGGGCCTTAGTATGGAGTTGGTCCCCCCTTTGCTGCTATAACAGCCTCCACTCTTCTAGGAAGACTTTCCACTAGATGTTGAAACATTGCTGCGGGGACTTGCTTCCATTCAGCCACAAGAGCATTAGTGAGGTCGGGCACTGATATTGAGCAATTAGGCCTGGCTCGCAGTGGGCATTCCAATTTATCACAAAGGTGTTCAAGGGAGTCAGGGCCAGTCAAGTTCTTCCACAACAATCACAACAATCATTGTCATTCTGAAACATGAAAAGGTCTTCCCCAAACTATTGCCACAAAGTTGGAAGCACAGAATCGCCTAGAATGTCATTGAAGCGTTAGGATTTTCCGTCACTGGAACTAACGCGCCTGAACCATGAAAAACAGCCCCAGACCATTATTCCTCCTCCACCAAACTTTACAGTTGGCACTATGCATTGGGGCAGGTAGCGTTCTCCTGGCACCTGCCATACCCAGAATCGTCCATCAGACTGCCAGACGATGAAGCGTGATTCATCACTCCAGAAAGCGTGTTTCCACTGCTCCAAAGACAAATGGCAGCAAGCTTTAAACCACTCCAGCCGACTTTTGGCATCGCGCATGGTGATCTTAGGATTGTGTACGGTTGCTCAACCATGGAAACCCATTTCATGAAGCTCCTGACGAACAGTTCTTTTGCTGACGTTGCTTCCAGAGATAGTTTGGAACTCAGTATTGAGTATTGCAACCAAGGACCGACGATCCTGTTCTGTGAGCTTGTGTGGCCAACCATTTCACGGCTGAGCCGTTGTTGCTCCTAGACATTTCCATTTCACAATAACAGCACTTACAGTTGACCGGGACAGCACAAGCAGGACATACATTTGATGAACTGACTTGTTGGAAAGGGGGCATGCTATGACGGTGCCACATTGAATGTCACTGAGATCATCAGTAAGGTCATTCTACTGCCACTGTTTGTCTATGGAGATATGCTGAGCACTTGTTGACTGCTTTTCTTTCACTCTCTGGTCCAACTCATCCCAAACCATCTCAATTGGGTTGAGGTTGGGTGGATGTGGAGGCCAGGTCATCTGATGCAACACTCAATCACTCTCCTTCTTGGTCAAATAGCCCTTACACCGCCTGGAGGTGTATTGGGTCATTGTCCTGTTGAAAAACAAATGATAGTCCCAAGCACAAACCAATTGGGATGGCGTATCACTGCAGTCGTAGCCATGCTGGTTAAGTGTGCCTTGAATTCTAAATAAATCACAGCCTAATTTCCATTGCTCATGTTTCTTGGTCCAAGCAAGTCTCTTCTTCTTGTTGGTGTCCTTTAGTAGTGGTTGCTATGCAGCAATTTGACCATGAAGGCCGGATTCACGCAATCTCCTCTGAACAGTTGATGTTGAGATGTGTCTGTTACTTGAACTTTATTTGGGCTGGAATTTCTGAGGCTGGGAATTCTAATGAACTTTTAAAATGTATTTCACCTTTATTTAACCAGTTAAGCTAGTTGAGAACAAGTTCTCATTTGCAACTGCAACCTGGCCAAGATAAAGCAAAGCAGTTACACATGGAATTGTCACACCCTGACCATAGAGAGCTTTTTTATTCTCTATTTTGGTTAGGTCGGGGTGTGACTAGGGGGGGGGTGTTCTACTCTAGGTTGTGTATTTCTATGTTTCTATAGGCAGTGATTTCCCCACTATGTTTTGTGGGATCTTGTTTATGTGTCATTTATTCTTTATTGTTTTTGTGTGTTTCAGTAAATAATCATGTGGAACCCATATCGCGCTGCGCTTTGGTCCGGGTATGCTTACGACGAACGTGACAGAAGATCCCACCACAACAGGACAAAGCAGCGTGCCCAAGGGGAGAGGGTATCCTGGGCTTGGGAGGAAATAATGTCAGGAGACGAAAGCCTTCCTTGGAAGGAGATGCAAGCAGAGAAGGGAGGACAGCAACAACGCCGGTGTTCGCAGCCACATAGAAAGCCCAAAAGACAGCCCAAATGAGTTTTTGGGCGGGGGCACACGGGGTGGTCGGCAGAGCCGGGGAGTGAACCAGAGCCAGTCTGGGAGAAGAGGGAGAAATTGGAGGAGAGTGAACGGAGAGAGTCCGAGACCGTCAGTTGATGGAGAAATTGGAGGAGAGTGAACGGAGAGAGTTGTTGTGTTGGTGTATGATGCACGACATTCGCCCTAAGGAGCATGTTATCTGTTTGATGCCACCTGAGTCAGCTCTCCGTACTCGTCCTGAGGTGCGTGCTAGCAGTCTGGTAAAAACTGTGCCGGCTCCACGCACCAGGTCTCCAGTACGCCTCCACAGCCCTGCACGTCCTGTGCCAGCTCGCCGCACTCGCCTTGAGGAGCGTGTCATTTGTCCGGTACCATGTGAGCCAGCTCTACGCATCAGGTCTCCAGTGCTCCTCCACAGCCCAGTACGTCCTTTGCCAGCTCCCCACACTCGCTGTGCGGAGTGTGTCATCGTTCCGGTAGAATTTGTGCCAGCTCTATGCACCAGCTCTCCAGTGCACCTCCACAGTCTGGTACGTCCTGTACCTGCTCCTCACACTCACCCGGAAGTGCGTGTCACCAGTCCGGTGCCACCTGTACCGACTCCACGCACTAGTCCTCCAGTGTGCTTCCACAGTCTGGTACGTCCTGTACCTGCTCCTCGCACTCACCCGGAAGTGCGTGTCACCAGTCCGGTGCCACCTGTGCCGTCTCCACGCACCAGGCAACGGTCCCCAGTCCAGAGCTTCCGGCGACGGTCCACAGTCCGGAACCTCCTGCGATGGTCCACAGTCCGGATCCTCCTGCGATGGTCCACAGGCCGGAACCTTCCTCTGCGACGTTGCCAAGTCCAGGCATGGCGTCCAGTCCCGCTCCATAGCCGGAGCCTTCTTCTGCGCCGGTGCCCAGTCCAGGCATGGCGTCCAGTTCCGCTCCAAGGCCGGAGCCTTGGAGCCTACAGTATGTGCAAATGAGGTAGGATAAGGGAGGTAAGGCAATAAATAGGCCATGGTGGCGAATTAATTACAATATAGCAATTAAACACTGGAAAGGGAGATGTGCAAAAGATGAATGTGCAAGAAGAGATACTGGGGTGCAAAGGAGCAAGATAAATTAATAAATACAGTATGGGAATGAGGTAGTTGGATGGGCTATTTACAGATGGGCTATGTACAGGTGCAACTTATCCTCTGCAGCAGAGGTAACTATGGTTCTTCCTTTCCTGTGGCAGTCCTCATGAGAGCCAGTTTCATCATAGACCTTGATGTTTTTTGCAACAGCTTTTGAAGATTCATTCAAAGTTCTGGAAATTTTCCGTATTGACTGACCTTCATGTCCTCTTAAGGATTAGCCCCTTTTTTTCAATTTTCAGTTAAAATGACATACCCAAATCTAACTGCCTGTAGCTCAGGCCTTGAAGCAAGGATATCCATATTCTTGGTATCATTTGAAAGGAAACACTTTGAAGTTTATGGAAATGTGAAAGGAATGTAGTAGAATATAACACAATAGATCTGGTAAAAGATATTACTAAGAAAAAAACAACCTTTCTTTTGTATTTTTTTTGTACCATCTTTGAAATGCAAGGGAAAGGCCATAATGTATTATTCCCAGGTGGAATTTAGATTTTGGCCACTAGATGGCATCGGTGTTTGTGCAAAGTTTTAGAGTGATCCAATGAACCATTGCTTTTCTGTTCAAAATGTTGTATCAAGACTGCCCAAATGTGCCAAATTTGTTTGTTAATAACTTTTCATGTTCAAATTGTGCACTCTCCTCAAACAATAGCATGTCATCCTTTCACTGTTATAGCTACTGTAAATTGGACAGTACAGTTAGAATTTAAGCTTTCTGCCAATATCAGATATATCTATGTCCTGGGAAATTTTCTTATTACTTACAACCTCATGCTAATCGCATTAGCCTACGTTAGCTCAACCGTCCCGAAGAAGTTTAAGGGATGATGGACTGTCTTTTCTCTTTGCTTATTTGAGCTGTTCTTGCCATAATATGGACTTGGTCTTTTACCAAATAGGGCTATCTTCTAAATACCACCCCTACCTTGTCACAACACAACTGATTGACTCAAATGTATTAAGGAAAGAAATTCCACAAATGAACTTTTAACAAGGCACACCTGTTAATTTAAATTAATTCCAGGCGACTACCTCATGAAGCTGGTTGGACGAATGCCAAGAGTGTGCAAAGCTGTCATCATCGCAAAGGGTGGCTACTTTGAAGAATCTCAAATATAAAATATATTCTGATTTGTTTAAAGACTTTTTTTGCTAATACATGATTCCATAAAAACCTCAGCAAAAAATAAACGTCCTCTCACTGTCAACTGCATTTATTTTCAGCAAACTTAACATGTGTAAATATTTGTATGACATAACAAGATTCAACAACAGAGACAAACTGAACTGAAGTTCCACAGACATGTGACTAACAGAAATTGAATAATGTGTCCCTGAACAAAGGGGGATCAAAATCAAAAGTAACAGTCAGTATCGGGTGTGGCCACCAGCTCCATTAAGTACTGCAGTACCACATAAGGGAGGAGGATGTCTTCCCTGTAATGCACAGTGTTGAGATTGCCTGCAATGACAACAAGCTCAGTCTGATGATGCTGTGACACACCGCCCAAGAACATGACAGACCCTCCACCTCGATCCCGCTCCAGAGTACAGGCCTCGGTGTAACTCTCATTCCTTCGACGATAAACGCAAATCCGACCATCCCCCCTGGTGAGACAAAACCGCGAGTCGTCAAGTGAAGAGCACTTTTTGCCAGTCCTGTCTGGTCCAGCGACGGTGGGTTTGTGCCCATAGGCGTTGTTGCCGGTGATGTCTGGTGAGGACCTGCCTTACAACAAGCCCTCAGTCCAGCCTCTCTCAGCCAATTGCGGACAGTCACAGTACGGACATGGCAATTTATTGCCCTGGCCACAACAAGCATAGGAAACAGTGTTTAAACCCTTTACAATGAAGATCTGTGAAGTTATTTGGATTTTTACTAATTATCTTTGAAAGGTCCTGAAAAAGGGGCGTTTTCTTTTTTGCTGAGTTTAGTTGCACTTGAACTCTCACGCCCAACTCGGAGATAGACGACTGAAGTTGAAGCAGAGGATTTTGTTTGTGAATAATGAATAATTCCCCAAAATGTGCTTTTAATACAAAAGGTAGGCTAACGCATACAAAGCAGTAAGAGGACCGTTACCAAATTATCTGTGGGACAACAAAAATACAATATTTTCATCCCAAAGTCGTCTGGTTGTCTGCCTGCTCCCGCCAGCAGACCGTGCTGCAATGATCTCTGTCGGGAATGCAGATTGCAGGACCTTCAATGCTGCATGCATTTTTTTGGTACCCTTCCCTAGATCGACACAAGCTTGGTTTTTGCTCTGACATGTACTGTGTCATCTGTGGGACCTTATAGACAGGTGTGTGCTTTTACAAATTATGTCCAATCTATTGAATTTACCACAGGTTGATGCCAATCAAGTTGTAAAAAGGATGATCAATGGAAACAGGATGCACCTGAGCTCAATTTCGAGAATCATAGCAAAGGGGCTGTATACTCATGTCAATAAGGTATTTCTGTTATGTATTATTTGTATATTTGCAAACATTTCTTAAACCTGGTTTTTGTTTTGTCATTATGGGGTATTGTGTGTAGATTGCTGAGGATTTTATTTGATCCATTTTAGAACAAGGCTATAATATAACAAAATGTGGAAAAAGTCAAGGGGTCTGAATACTTTCTGAAGGTATTGTATATGCTCATCATGTCTTAGCAGGATCAGATGGTGACAGGGGTCCCAGCAGGGTTCGACAGACAGGGAAGACCAGTCTACCGAGCTCAGGTGATTTTTGCAGTATATTAACAATATCAGTGAACAATACAAAGTTCCAACTTGAATTGATAAGTAGACCTACAGTAGCTACAGGACAGCAGCTTAAAGCTACAGTCTGGCATTTGGGAATAATGGTCATTTCAATTACCAAACCATTGATTCTATTCTCAGATAAAAACGATTTGTAAATGTACACCAAGGTAATTCTTTGTCATGCCTCATCTTATGAGAATCAGATGGTGACAGGAGTCTCAGCAGGGTCAGGCAGCCAGGGAAGACCCGTCTGTGACGGAGCTGAGGTAAATTTTTTGCAAAAACAACACTTTATTCTCACTGTGCAGCAAACACTGGACAAGCCACATGCTATTTTAAAGCAGTCGAACAAACCTCCAAAGTTGATTTACAAACTGTATCAAGGGTTGATAGAGGCTTTTCCCAGTTACACAAAACATCTAAAACAAAAATGTGATGAAGACCCGGATAGAAGCTATTGATGATGATGAATGGATACAGATATGTTTCAATGCCCAGTCATGTTCATATCATCTCCGACTTAAAATTACTGCAGTTTAAGACCAGCCATAGCAAGTACTATATGCCAGTGAAACTGAGTGACATGCGTAAAACACAAAAAGGCAAATATTTCCACATGTTATGGTCTTGTGAAGGCTGGCTGAATTCAGGCAAAGAGTATGCTCTTTCATCTCAGCATGTCTACAGATTCTCCCTTCTCCTTGTTTTTGTTTGCTTGGAAATGTTGATACTGGAGACTTATCTGAAGGAACAGTGTAATCAAGCATTTATAGCGACTAAGAAAAGCATTGCCATTCATTTTTAAGTTGGTTATCCTCCCACAGTGTCAAGTTATGTATTTACTAGTTTTGATTTATTACCAGATTAAGGGTATAATGGGCAACTTTCATAAGGTCTGGATGCCTTATACGGAATACAGTAGGACTAAAGGAGTCTGTATTGAAAACATGCCCACGTCAGGGGAGATGCCTATTTAGGCAATCCCTAGCTGCTGGGCTGCTCAGAACTGGTCCTGGGGTCTTCCAACCTGTGGGGTGTCACTCTGGCCTTTGCCTAACACATCCGAAAGCAATAATGAATGTTTGACTAAGATCCTAAAGCTGAGTGGGGTGTTTGTTGGGTTGGGATGGGATGGGGCGCTGCAGGGTGGTGGACCTTTAGGGACAGGACAGGGCGAACCAGCTATATTGTCAAAAGAGATATACAGTACTATTAGGTCTATAAGATTAATTATATTGAGGATTTGCTGTTTTTGTGTTTTTTTTTTGTCCAAACCTTTCCCCTTGTGGAATTTTCTTTTAAAAGGTGGGACCTGGGAAGGAGCATGTGTTGGGAGAGAGTTGAGTTATTGGCTAGACTGGTGGGGGTCGGGCGTGCAGGCGGCTTGGGCTGGCTGATCAGTCTGGCTGAAATTGGATATAGAGGATGTCTTAATAAAGACAATCAAAATCTCTTTGTATTTTTGAAAGAGTTGTTCATTTGTCAGGCTATTGGTTAAAGGTGCAACACAATAGGTATTTTTGAATTACCTTTGATCTAGTTCAGTCTTATTAATTAAATTAAACATATTTAATAATGATCTCTTACCTAGCTTGATAACTGTGGGCATATTTGCTTTTATTTTTTAGTAGAGATGGCATATTGAATTGTGCAAAAATGCAGAAAATTAGCTTTAGACCCTCAGACAGGTTATGTTCCCCCCACTTCTAAAACCAAAGTGCCGCCCCCTACCTACAGTTAAAAGCCTACAAGAGTTGTAATATTGTAGTCGACAAACATGAGAAGAGGATTGGTGCGGCCAAATGCAGGCTACTGTGCCACTCGCTATTCAGGTAGGACGCAATTTTAGAACTTACATTTATCTATTTATTTTTTCATATTTACAATAATTTGTTTTATCATAAAAAAATGTAATCATTGTTATTATTGTACGCCTATTTATTAATCGAAACCAGTTCTTTAAATATGCCAAACATATTTTGTTTAATTCTGTAGAGACATTTTCTTTGGCTAAATTTTTAAAATATTTTTTATTGTGTGATACATATTTAGTTTAAGATAAGTTGTAAAAATAAATAACAGTAGGCTATTGGTGTTATTTGTTGGGTACAATAGGCACTAACCTTTCTTGGTAATTGCTGCAATATAGCCTGTTCAAAACTTTTGTGAAGTTTAAACCAGTTCACAAGTGTTTTGTTTCATTCTGTTGAGCCATTTTCTTTGCCCAAATTAAATTGCAACTGTAATGTTGTGTTTGCTGCGATATAATAAATATCTTGCTTGTCTTTTCCCTATAAACCATGGCTTGACTTACTTTTGATATTACATTAATAAAGTAAAGAGACTTTTGTGAAGGTTTGGTGTGGCTATTATTAAGCTTTAGCCTTATGATATGAAGGCGCTCCAACTGACTCCAGCATTTAAACTTTTAGGCCCACGAGTTATTCCTATAATCAAACAATATAATGCTTATCTTTATACAACACATTCTGATAGGAAATGAATGAGTTTGCCTTATTCTGTATGTCTATATCTCTATAGCAGACACAGTAGCCTAGCCTAGCCTATCTGACAAGTATAAAGAATTGCATGTTGGTGTCTTAGCATGCTGTCGGCATATCTCTCTCTCAGGCTAGGCCTAAGCTTGTCTTCCTTTACATATACACTACCATTCAAAAGTTTGGGGTCACTTGGAAATGTCCTTGTTTTTGAAATAAAAGCAATTTTTTTGTCCATTAAAATAACATCAAACAAACACCACACAAGTCCTCAACTGGCAACTTCAAAACACCAGTCTCAACGTCAAAACAGTGAAGAGGCGACTCCGGGATGCTGGCCTTCTAGGCAGAGTTGCAAAGAAAAAGCCATATCTCAGACTGGCCAATAAAAAGAAAAGATGAGGATGGGCAAAAGAACACAGACACTGGACAGAGGAACTCTGCAAGTTTGCGCTGTTCTGTGAAGGGAGTAGTACACAGTGTTGTACAAGATCTTCAGTTTCTTGGCAATTCCTCGCATGAAATAGCCTTCATTTCTCAGAACAAGAATAGACTGACGAGTTTCAGAAGAAAGTTCTTTGTTTCTGGCCATTTTAAGCCTGTAATTGAACCCACAAATGCTGATGCTCCAGATACTCAACTAGTCTAAAGAAGGACAGTTTTATTGCTTTTTCAATCAGAACAGTTTTCAACTGTGCTAACATAATTGCAAAAGGGTATTCTAATGATCAATTAGCCTTTTAAAATGACAAACTTGGATTAGCTAACACAACGTGCCATTGGAACACGAGTGATGGTTGCTGATAATGGACTTCTACGCCTATGTAGATATTCCATGAAAAATCTGCCGTTTCCTGCTACAATAGACTTTACAACATTGACCATGTCTACACTGTATTTCTGATCAATTTGATGTTATTTAATTGGACAAAATTGGCTTTTATTTCAAAAACAAGGACATTTCTTAGTGAGCCCAAACTTTTGAACGGTAGTGTATATATTAATATCATACAGTGGATGCCAAACCCATGCATATAGTGCTCAAACCTCAGACAGCTGAACCGTGAGGTAGACAATTATTGTTTTAGGAAAGTTACTACATTTTAGTCATTTAGCTGACACTCTTATCCCGAGCGACTAACAGTAGCGAGTGCATCCATGAATGCATTTGAATGTTCAGTATATTTCTTAAATGTCCAGTAAATTAAAATCATCAAATCAAATGTGATTTGTCACATGCTTCGGAAACAACAGTGAAATGCTTACTTACGGGCCCTTCACAACAATGCAGAGAAGAAGAAAAAAATCAGCCGCCACACAATGGCAAAAAAAATCTGTCAGGCAGGCAGATACTGGATCAAGTTTCTGATTGACACAGGGAGGGCTTTGCATAAGCACTTTGTTGAGCTTTTTGTGGGACTAGAAAAAAATCCCTGGAACGTAAAATAACATTATTAAGACGTTTCCATGTTTTTCAAAATGACGGTTCTGTTCCGGAACAGTATAGATCACTTACATTCACGGTGCTGATCCTGTTCCTCTAACAAATGTCCTTTTAGTTCTGTTCCCTGAGCCGGTTCCAAACGCTGATCACTATTTAATTAAATATCTTGATTTGTAGCCAACTTTAAAATAATTCACCATGGGGATTGAACTCGATCATAATAAACACATTTTAAACCGGAAATGTCTGTGTAAATAAATGCTGGTGATGTTCTGGCGATTGTAATTTACATAGGCTTTCTAGATCAGACCAGGGCCCGGTTTCCCAAAAGCATCTTTTGGCTAAATTAATTGTTATGCTTTTGGGAAACCGGGCCCAGGGCTTTGGCACTGCTAGGTTGCTATGCAGTAGCCTACTGGCAGAGCTAGGGACTTCACACTCCAGACAGGACACTGTGGGCCTGGCTCATCTGCAATAACAACGACCTCAAACCTCTTATGTTGGCACTGACATCATGTAACAATGTGCAAAGAACGGGGTTGAGAAGGTCAGTGTGCAAAATTCAGTCATGAGAGATTTCCGCAAAATAAACAAAATATTGTAGACAAGACATAAACATCAAGACAAGAGAGAAAGCAAGTTTTCCGTGCAATTTGTTTCACTTTTTTACAGAGAGACATGAAATCAACTGGACGATTTTGCATAGGTAGAATTTGCCAGATGCCTAGCCTAGTGTTGGCTAGCTAGCTAGCTAGCTAACTGCAGAGCCATATTAGGCTATGGCTAACTGTAGCTAGCTAGCTAGCCAGCAAATATTAGCTGGCATTTTTGTTATGCCTATCAACTAGGCTAGCTAGTATGCAATCTGAGTTTTGTTTGGATTAATTTAGCTAACGAGCTAGTTTTCTGGCAAATAGCTATCCGGTCGCTACTCGCTAGCTAGCCAGCTCAGCTCACCTACAGTTGAAGTCGGAAGTTTACATACACCTTAGCCAAATACATTAAACTTGGTTTTTCACAATTCGTGACATTTAATCCTAGTAAAAATTCCCTGTTTAGGTCAGTTAGGATCACCACTTTATTTTAAGAATGTGAAATGTCAGAATAATATTATTTATTATAAAATGATTTATTTCAGCTTTAATTTCTTTCATCACGTTCCCAGTGGGTCAGAGGTTTACATACACTCAATTACTATTTGGTAGCGTTGCCTTTAAATTGTTTAACTTGGGTCAACCGCTTCAGGTAGCGTTCCACAAGCTTCCCACAATAAGTTGGGTGAATTTGGCCCATTCCTCCTGACAGAGCTGGTGTAACTGAGTCAGGTTTGTAAGGCCTCCTTGCTCGCACACTCTTTTTCAGTTCTGCCCACAAATGTTCTATTGGATTGAGGTCGGGGCTTTGTGATGGCCACTCCAATACCTAGACTTTGTTGTCCTTAAGCCATTTTCCCACAACTTTGGAAGTATGTTTGGGGTCATTGTCCATTTGGAAGACCCATTTGCGACCAAGCTTTTACTTGCTGACTGATGTCTGGAGATGTTGCTTCAATATATCCACATAATTGTCTCACTCATGATGCTATCTATTTTGTGAAGTGCACCAGTCCCTCCTGCAGCAAAGCACCCCAACAACATGATGTTGCAACCCCCGTGCTTCACGTTGGGATGGTGTTCCTCGGCTGGCAAGCCTCCCCCTCTTTCCTCCAAATATAACGATGGTCATTATGACCAAACAGATCTATTTTTGTTTCATCAGACCAGAGGACATTTCTCCAAAAAGTACAATCTTTGTCCCCATGTGCAGTTGCAAACCGTAGTCTGACTTTTTTATGGTTGTTTTGGAGCAGTGCCTTCTTCCTTACTGTTTAGCCTTTCAGGTTATGTCGGTATAAGACTTGTTTTACTGTGGATATAGATACTTTTGTACCTGTTTCCTCCAGAATCTTCACTTTGCTGTTGTTCTGGGATTGATTTGCACTTTTCGCACCTCCTTCCTGAGCAGTATGACGACTGCGTGGTCCCACGGTGTTCTTACTTGCGTATATTGTTTGAAGCTTCCCTGCATTAAAGTCCCCGGGCACTAGGAGTTCCGCCTCTGGGTGAGCGTTTTCCTGTTTACTTATGGCGGTATACAGCTCATTGAGTGCGGTCTTAGTGCCAGCATTGGTCTGTGGTGGTAGAGTCTCCCGTCTGTCCAGAGCTGCTAGAGTCTCCCGTCTGTCCAGAGCTGCTAGAGTCTCCCGTCTGTCCAGAGCTGCTAGAGTCTCCCGTCTGTCCAGAGCTGCTAGAGTCTCCCGTCTGTCCAGAGCTGCTAGAGTCTCCCGTCTGTCCAGAGCTGCTAGAGTCTCCCGTCTGTCCAGAGCTGCTAGAGTCTCCCGTCTGTCCAGAGCTGCTAGAGTCTCCCGTCTGTCCAGAGCTGCTAGAGTCTCCCATCTGTCATGAGCCGCCAGGTTCTGCCGTCTGTCATGAGCCGCCAGTCAGCCAGGATCTGCCAGAGCCGCCAGTCAGCCAGGATCTGCCAGAGCCGCCATTCATCTAGGATCTGCCAGAGCTGTCAACCTGCCTGAGCTATCTCTTAGTCCTGAGCTTCCTCTCAGTCCTGAGCTTCCTCTCAGTCCTGAGCTACCCCTCGGTCATGAGCTTCCTCAGTAATGAGGCACCCCTCAGTCCATGTGGGCCCTTTGTTGGGGTTACTAGGCCAAGGGACGCGGAGAAAGCGGACTAAGACTATGTTGGAGTGGGGTCCAAGTCCCGAGCCAGAGCCGCCACCATGGACAGACGCCCACCCAGACCCTCCTCTATGGGTTTAGTTGTGCGACCGGGAGTCCACACCTTTAAGGGGGGGGGGGGTACTGTCACGCCCTGGCCTTAGTATTCTGTGCTTTCTTTATTATTGTGGTTAGGCCAGGGTGTGACATGGGTGATTATGTGTTTGTCTTGTCTAGGGGTTTTGTAGATTGCTAGGGTTGTGTTCAGTGTAGTATTCTAGGTAAGTCTATGGTTGCCTAGAGTGGTTCTCAATCAGAGGCAGGTGTTTATCTTTGTCTCTGATTGGGAACCATATTTAGGCAGCCATATTCTTTGGGTATTTTGTGGGTGATTGTTTCCTGTCTCTGTGTTTTGCACCAGTTAGGACTGTTTCGGTTTTTCCACGTTTTCTTATTTTGTATATGTATATTGTTCACGTTATCATCTTTATCGCTCTGGATAAGAGCGTCTGCTAAATGACTTAAATGTAAATGTAAATAACCACGCTGCATTTTGGTCCTCCTCTCCTTCCCAGGAAGAAAACCGTTACACATCCTGACTGGTTGCATCACTGCCTGGTATGGAAACTACTAGGCCGCCGAGCACAAACAATACAGAGGGTAGTGCGTACAGCACAGTACATCAGTGGGGCCAAGCTTCCTAGCATCCAGGACCTCTATACGAGGCTGTGTCAGAGGAAGGCCCTAAAAATTGTCAAAGACTCCAGCCACCCTAGTCATAGACTGTTATCTCTGCTACTGCATGGCAAGTGGTACCGGAGCGCCAAGTCTAGGTCCAAGAGGCTTCTAAACAGCATCTACCCCCAAGTCATAAGACTCCTGAACATCTAATCAAATTGCTACCTAGACTATTTACATTTCCCCTCCCCCCTTTTACACTGCTACTAGTCTCTGATATTATCTATGCATAGTCACTTTAATAACTCTACCTACATGTACATATTACCTCAATTACCTCGACTAAACGGTGCCCCCACACATTGACTCTGTACCGGTACCCCCTGTACAGTTGTGGCCAAAAGTTTTGAGAATGACACAAATATTAATTTTCACAGTCTGCTGCCTCAGTTTGTATGATGGCAATTTACATATACTCCAGAATGTTATGAAGAGTGATCAGATGAATTGCAATTGCAAATGAACTGAATCCCCCAAAAACATTTCCACTGCATTTCAGCACTGCCACAAAAGGCCCAGCTGACATCATGTCAGTGGTTCTCTCGTTAACACAGGTGTGAGTGTTGACTAGGACAAGGCTGGAGATCACTCTGTCATGCTGATTGTTTTTTGAATAACAGACTGGAAGCTTCAAAAGGAGGGTGGTGCTAGGAATCAGTGTTCTTCCACTGTCAACCATGGTTACCTGCAAGGAAACACGTGCCGTCATCATTGCTTTGCACAAAAAGGGCTTCACAGGTAAAGATATTGTTGCCAGTAAGATTGCATCTAAATCAACCATTTATCGGATCATCAAGAACTTCAAGGAAAGCAGTTAAATTGTTGTGAAGAAGGCTTCAGGGCGCCCAAGAAAGTCAAGCAAGCGCCAGGACCGTCTCCTAAAGTTGATTCAGCTGCGGGATCGGGGCATAGCACTTGCTCAGGAATGGCAGCAGGCAGGTGTGAGTGCATCTGCACGCACAGTGAGGCAAAGACATTTGGAGGATGGCCTGGTGTCAAGAATGGCAGCAAATAAGCCACTTATCTCCAGGACAAACATCAGGGACAGACTGATATTCTGCAAAAGGTACAGGGATTGGACTGCTGAGGACTGGGGTAAAGTCATTTTCTCTGTTGAATGCCCTTTCCGATTGTTTGAGGCATCCGGAAAACAGCTTGTCCGGAGAAGACAAGGTGAGTGCTACCATCAGTCCTGTGTCATGCCAACAGTAAAGCATCCTGAGACCATTCATGTGTAGGGTTGCTTATCAGCCAAGGGAGTGGGATCACTCACAATTTTGCCTAAGAACACAGCCATGAATGAAGAATGGTACCAACACATCCTCCGAGAGCAACTTCTCCCAACCATCCAGGAACAGTTTGGTGACAAACAATGCCTTTTCCAGTATGATGGAGCATATTGCCATAAGGCAAAAGTGATAACTAAGTGGCTCGGGGAACAAAACATCGATATTTTGGGTCCATGGCCAGGAAACTCCCCAGACCTTAATCTCATTGAGAACTTGTGGTCAATCCTCAAGAGGCAGGTGGGGAAACAAAACCCCACAAATTCTGACAAACTCCAAGCATTGATTATGCAAGAATGGGCTGCCATCAGTCAGGATGTGGCCCAGAAGTTAATTGACAGCATGCTAGGGCGGATTGCAGAGGTCTTGAAAAAGAAGGGTCATCACTGCAAATATTGACTCTTTGCATCAACTTCATGTAATTGTCAATAAAAGCCTTTGACACTTATGAAATGCTTGTAATTTTACTTCAGTATTCCATAGTAACATGTGACAAAAATATCTAAAGACACTGAAGCAGCAAACTTTGGGAAAATGTATATTTGTGTCATTCTCAAAACGTTTGTTCACGACTGTATATAGCCTTGCTATTGTTATTTACTGCTGCTCTTTAATTATTTGTTACATTTATTTCTTATTCTTGTTTATTTTTTCAGTTTTTTTAAACTGCATTGTTGGTTAGGGCTTGTAAGGAAGCATTTCACTGTACGGTCTACACCTGTTGTATTCGGTGCGTGTGACAAATACAAAAGGATTTGATTTGCACACACACATATGCAAATGCTAGAACGTGCCAATAGGATCTTGATAGCTCATTCTTTGCTCTGCCCACCTCCTTACTCGTTCTGCCCACTCGACTCACTAGCCTCCCATTGGAAACGACCGAGTGAGGGCTATCTTGGGTTAGTTATAAAAAAATATTTGGTGTTAGCATGCACTTTTATAGCTAGCTGGATAACACAAGAAATAGTTAGGTAACTAGCTAGGCTTAGAAAGCATGGTGATGATAACTAGTATAGGGAAATGTAGCATCTAGTTCTAAATGGACATACATTCTTCTTTTCTACCACAGATTTCCACAAGGTCAGACTCCAGGATGGAAAAATGCTTGCCAGAAAGAAACAGATGAAGACAGAGGCGGAGTTGTTGATTTCCATTGTTGCTTTAATGTTAAAAAGCGGAGAAAAAGACAATCCCATTTTTCTAATGAGCCATTTAGGATACTTACCATTCTACTATAGGCTACAGATATGAGTCCCCACTAGAATAGTTATTTTTATATTATATCTTTGTTTAATCTATTTAATCAAATTATTAATTTAACAATATAAATCATTATTATTTTGTAAGAAATGTAAGGTCTCTTTACATGTTGCAATAAGTTGATTAAAGCAGAAGCTATTCTATTGTTTGTAGGTATATTCATTTCGTAAAGTAATTACATAGAAACTACTAAATCCTGTGTAACACCTGATAATTACATTGTACTTATGCAGATATTACATGTACTCTGTGATGTACTAGTGTGTTTATTTTATCACTTGGACGGCACTTTCAGAAGCTGATGATTAAATTGTCACGATGGGTAACGTACTATTTGGGAACTGTAGTTAAGCAATAAGGTCCGAGGGGGTGTGGTATATGGCCAATATACCATGGCTGTTCTTAGGCACAACGCAACCACCGGAAAAAATAAATGTTTTGTCATACCCGTGGTATACGGTCTGATATACCATGGCTGTCAGCCAATCAGCATTCAGAGCTCAAACCACCCAGCTTATAATTACAACTAAATCCTCCTCAAGATACACTTCATTTTAAATAGCTAAATCCTGTGTAAAAACTAGTAACTACATTGTACTTATGCAGATATTACATGTAGTCTGTGGTCTAGTAGTGTGTTTATTTCTCACTTGGATGGCTCTTTTTTATTTCTTTTTTATTTCACCTTTATTTAACCAGGTAGGCTAGTTGAGAACAAGTTCTCATTTACAACTGCAACCTGGCCAAGATAAAGCATAGCAGTGTGAACAGACAACACAGAGTTACACATGGAGTAAACAATTAAAAACAAATCAATAACACAGTAGAAAAAAAGAGAGTCTATATACAATTGTGTGCAAAAGGCATGAGGAGGTAGGCGAATAATTACAATTTTGCAGATTAACACTGGAGTTATAAATGATCAGATGGTCATGTACAGGTAGAGATACTGGTGTGCAAAAGAGCAGAAAAGTAAATAAATATAAACAGTATGGGGATGAGGTAGGTAAATTGGGTGGGCTTTCAGAAGCTGATGATTAGATTTTCAGTAATGTAATGTATTTTGAAGGTATACTATAATTACAAGTAAGTACCCCTCAAGATACACTTCATTTTACCTACCTAAATCCTGTATAACACCTAGTAATTTAGTTATGCAGATATTACATGTACTCAATGGTGTACTAGTGTGTTTATTCTCCCACTTAGATGGCAATTCCAGAAACTTAAAAATGAGGGTACACATTAATTACAAGTAAGTACCCAGATAAGATACACTTAATTTTAACTGGCTAAATCCTGTGTAAAAACTAGTAATTACATTGTACTTAAGCAAACATTACCTATACTATGCTTTGAAATAGTGTCTTATTCCTCATCTGGGATGACACTCGCATTAGATCTGTTTCGTAAGCTCAACCAAGTTAACCCAGATAGTACTTTAATGTGCTTTAATATTCAACAACTGAGACATAAGCTGAACAAGTTCCACAGACATGTGACTTACAGAAATTTAATAATGTGTCTCTGAACAAAGGGGGGTCAAAATCAAAAGTAACAGTCAGTATCTGGTTTGGCCACCAATTGCATTAAGTACTGCAGTGCATCTCCACCTCATGGACTGCACTATATTTGCCAGTTCATGCTGTGAGATGTTACCCCACTCTTCCACCAAGGCACCTGCAAGTTCCCGGACATTTCTGGAGGGAATGGCCCTCACCCTCCCATCCAACAGGTCCCAGAAGTGCTCAATGGGATTGAGATCCAGGCTCTTCGCTGGCCATGGCAGAACACTGACATTCCTGTCTTGCAGGAAATCACGAACAGAACGAGCAGTATGCTGGTGGCATTGTCATGCTGGTTGGTCATGTCAGGATGAGCCTGCAGGAAGGGTACCACATGAGGGAGGATGTCTTCCCTGTAATGCACAGCGTTGTAATTGCCTGCAATGACAACAAGCTCAGTCCGATGATGCTGTGACACACCTCCCCAGACCATGACGGACCCTCCACCTCCAAATCGATCCCGCTCCAGAGTACAGGCCTCGGTGTAACGCTCATTCCATCGACGATAAACGCGACTCCAACCATCACCCCTGGTGAGACAAAACAGCAAGTCGTCAGCGACGGTGGGTCCAGCGACGATGGGTTTGTGCCCATAGGCAATGTTGTTGCCGGTGATGTCTGGTGAGGACCTGCCTTACAACAGGCCTACAAGCCCTCAGTCCAGCCTCTCTCAGCCTATTGCGGACAGTCTGAGCACTGATGGAGGGATTGTGCGTTCCTGGTGTAACTCGGGCAGTTGTTGTTGCCATCCTGTACTTGTCACACAGGTGTGAAGTTCTCATGTACCGATCCTGTGCAGGTGTTGTTACACGTGGTCTGCCACTGCGAGGAAGATCAGCTGTCCATCCTGTCTCCCTGTAGCGTTGTCTTAGGCTTCTCACAGTACAGACATTGCAATTTATTGCCCTGGCCACATCTGCAGTCCTCATGCCTCCTTGCGGCATCTTTCTTTTGCTGTTTTTCAGAGTCAATAGAAAGGCCTCTTTAGTGTTCTGAGTTTTCATAACTGTGATCTTAATTGCCTACCATCTGAAAGCTGTTAGTGTCTTAACAACCGTCCCAGGTGCATGTTCATTAATTGTTTATGGTTCATTGAACAAGCATGGGAAACAGTGTTTAAACCCTTTACAATGACGATCTGTGAAGTTCTTTGGATTTTTACGAATTATATTTGAAAGACAGCGTCCTTAAAAAGGGATGTTTCTTTTTTTGCTGAGCTTATATTCTTAGCACATACAACTCAGCAGTACATTTTCAGGCATTCGAGGAATCTTTATTCTATGGCTTGAATAATATAAAAACAATCACATAAATCACTGTAAATATAATGTACAAAATACATTTTGGAATCAAATAAAGTAAACAATTAAAAATGTTATTGACAACTGAAACCATACTTTAATATTCCTATTCCTGTGTATTCAATGTTACAAAATGCCTGCCTCCAACACAATAACCAAATGTGACACTAACCAGGTTTTCATCTAAACCTTTTATGCAAGTAAAGAAAAGGTGGGATCTTTTGTCTCTGTAAAATTTGTTAATCGAGAAATGTTAGTGGAAATGCTTTTATGGGCAAATGTTGATTTAATAACCATCATATTGAAGTGAAATTGGGAGTCACACCATGACATGTGTGGTCCTCCCACTACGACTTGTCGGGAAAGCATGCGGTTTTAGGCTACAGATGAAGTAAATTGTGATGAACTTCACAGTGTGTTGAAAGTGAAAGGTGATGAGCTGTCATGCCCTGACCATAGAGAGCTTTTTATTCACTATATTGGTTAGGTCGGGGTGTGACTTGGGTGGGTTGTCATGGTTATTATATATCTATGTTGGCCTGGTATGGTTCCCAATCAGAGGCAGCTGTTTATCATTGTCTCTGATTGGGTATCATATTTAGGCAGCCATTTCCCCATTGTGCTTGTGGGATCTTGTTTTTTGGTTAGTTGCCTGTGAGCACGCCATTAGCTGTACGTTTTGTTTGCTCTGTATTGTTTTGGTGAGTTTCATTTAATAAACATGTGGAACTCTACGCACGCTGCGCCTTGGTCCATTTATTCATCAAACGATTGTGACAGGAGATCCCACCAACAACGGACCAAGCAGCATGCCCAGGAGGAGCAGGCATCCTGGGCCTGGGAGGAAAGCTAGAAGTGGAGGACATCCTGGACGTGGGACGAAATCATGGCAGGAGACAGAAGCCTTCCATGGAAGCAGGCGGAGGCAGCGAAGGAGCAACAACTACGGCACCGGGGTTCGCTGGCCACGACGAAAGCCCAAGAGGCAGTCTAAAAAAAAGTGGGACGCACACAGGGTGGTTTGCGGAGCCAAGGTGGGAACCAGAACCAACTCCCTGTACTCACCGTGTGGAGTTGGTCACTGTTCAGGTGCCATGTTTTCCGGTTCTATGCACTGTGTCTCCAGTGCGCCTCCACAGCCCGGTGCTTCCTGTGCCTCCCCTATTGAGTCAGGTTTTGCGGCCGGAGTCCGCACTTTTGGGGGCGGGTACTGTCACACCCTGACCATAGAGCTTTTTATTCTCTATGTTGGTTAGGTTGGGGTGTGACTAGGGTGGGTTATCTAGGTTATTATATATCTATGTTGGCCTGGTATGGTTCCCAATCAGAGGCAGCTGTTTATCGTGGTCTCTGATTGGGGTTCATATTTAGGCAGCCATTTCCCCATTGTGCTTTGTGGGATCTTGTTTTTTGGTTAGTTGCCTGTAAGCACGCCATTAGCTGGACATTTAGTTTGTTCTGTATTGTTTTGGTGAATTTCATTTATTAAACATTTGGAACTCTACGCACACTGCGCCTTGGTCCATTTATTCATCAAACGATCGTGACATGAACTTGATGCTTCTTTCCAATGAATATCAAGGGTTGCATTCTGGAGAAATGATCATTGATGCCTGGCTGCAGACAAATAAAACAATCTCGCTCTTTTGTCCAATCTCATCATCATTACGTGCGCTCTAGCATGAAATGGTTGGGATGGAAACCTGGTTAAAGAATTTAGAATTTTCTGTAACAGTATTTGGATAGTCCCATGTAGATGCTCAAACTATCAAGAAACTAAGAAAATGTCAACTGCTTCTCTGCTTATATGTTGGTCTATAGATGCTCAATTAACCATCTACAGATGGACTATCCAAATAGTGTCACCAAACTTTCTATTGGAAACATTGTCCGTATATGAGTCTGCAGCGATTAGACAAAAACTGGAAAATTAGTAGCCACACATTAAAGCTGCAGCCATGATCAAAAGCCATTAACTGTTACAACCGTTGTAATACATTTTAGAACATATGTGCCAGCTTTATTTTAGTGCACATGACCTCTCTCGCTTACCTACATTACATTCAGAATATAGTGTATGGTACAACTTTATTTGGAGTGGATATCAAATCTCAACTCAACTCGCTTATCTCATCAAGCCCTCCACATTGTTTACATGCTGACTGACAGCGGCAGTACAGAAAGAGCCATCTCTCTTTCTATTGAGTTCTACTGAAGGGCAGAACAGCTAAAACATTTGTGTGGTCAAAAATAACATCCACTGGACCTGGTTCATGTCAAACATCAATGACAATGAAAGGAAAACATTTACAACTTCTAAAGAATGTAGGGTTTTCGATTGGAAAAACTGTCTATGTGAGGCTATGCCGCGATTAACAAGGCAAAGATGGGACAATGTGGAGCCACACATTAAAGATTTATCTACGAGAAAGGCCTTGCAGCCATGTAAGGGCATGAGTTGGAGACAACCTCAATGATGGTAAATACCTGTAAATGCAAATACCCATAAATCATTCATCTTGCTTCAATAGGTCTTTTTTCAGAGACAAAAGCTTGGGCTTAAGCATTTTCCCATTATCCAAGCCCATCAGGACTTTTTTTATTAAGTCAAAAGTGTGGATCAGATGCTTGGGATAACTCGTAAATCAAACCAAATAACAACATAATTGCATCAGCCAACCTGGGGACATCATTCATTACAATGTCACCTTCTAGCTAGCACAACAGCAATCCTTGCTGAGTTCAACTGGACATGATCAGCTTAGCTCTCGCTGACGACTGTGAGGAGAGCGACAGGTGTGTCTGTAATGTCTGGCTCTTCAGTTTCCTCCACCTGAAACATGCATAAATGTAAGTGTTTTACCATACAAGTGAACAAACTTCAGATGTTAACAGTTAAGACTGTATGCAGGAAATACTTACATTCCAGTGGTTTCCTCACAAAGGTAGATGGGGAGACCACAAAGGGCAGCATTGCGCCTGGTGTTCACTTCAAGTTGCTCCTTTTAAGGTGGCAGCGTAGCCTAGTGGTTAGAGCGTTGGACTAGTAACCAGAAGGTTGCGAGTTCAAACCCCCAAGCTGACAAGGTACACAATCTGTCGTTCTGCCCCTGAACAGGCAGTTAACCCAGCCAAGTTGTAACATACACTATATTCTGAATGTAATGTAGGTAAGCCATGTGTTCTTAACTGACTTGCCTGGTTAAATAAAGGAAAAATAAAAAATAAAAAAGAGTGACACAGTGCAGGTGCTCAATATCATAAGAAAAGGATGGCACCAGAAAGCCATCCGGCCACTTCTCTGGGCGCTCTGGAGACTCTCTGGTATGGGCCAGTATCTCTGTTTACAGTTCCGTTTGATCTGGCATCACTTTCTGATCTGATTACCTCCAGGACAGCTTTCTCAGGAAGCTCCTCGATGTCCACTAGTCAGTCAAATTGCCCATCTACAATCCAAAATTAAATCTAGAATCGGCTTCCTATTTCGCAACAAAGCATCCTTCACTCATGCTGCCAAACATACTCTCGTAAAACTGACCATCCTACCGATCCTCGACTTTGGCGATGTCATTTACAAAATTGCCTCCAACACTCCACTCAACAAATTGGATGCAGTCTATCACAGTGCCATCCGTTTTGTCACCAAAGCCCCATATACTACCATTCACTGCGACCTGTACGCTCTCGTTGGCTGGCCATCGCTTCATACTCATCGCCAAACCCACTGGCTCCAGGTCATCTACAAGTCTCTACTAGGTAAATCCCTGCCTTATCTCAGCTCACTGGTCACCATAGCAGTACCCACCCGTAGCACACGCTCCAGCAGGTATATCTCACTGGTCACCCCCAAAGCCAATTCTTCCTTTGGCCGCCTCTCCTTACAGTTCTCTGCTGCCAATGACTGGAACGAACTGCAAAAATCGCTAAAGCTGGAGACTCTTACCTCCCTTGCTAGCTTTAAGCACCAGCTGTCAGAGCAGCTCACAGACCACTGCACCTGTACATAGCTCATCTGTAAGTAGCCCATCCAATCTACCTCATCCCAAAATTGTGTTTATTTATCTTGCTCCTTTGCACCCCAGTATCTCTACTTGCACATTCATCTTCTGCACATTCTACCATTCCAGTGTTTAATTGCTATATTGTAATTACTTCGTCACCATGGCTTATTTATTGCTGTATCTCTCTTATCCTACCTCATTTGCATACACTGTATATAGATAGACCTTTTCTACTGTATTATTGATTGTATGTTTGTTTATTCCATGTGTAACTCTGCGTTGTTGTATGTGTCGAACTGCTTTGCTTCATCTTGGCCAGGTCGCAGTTGCAAATGAGAACTTGTTCTCAAATAGCCTACCTGGTTAAATAAAGGTGAAATAAATAAAATAAAAATATGTGAACTGTGCACCCAACTGTGAAGCTAGCTGTAGTGGAGCTTTGGGAAACTAGCAGTCCTGCTAGTGATAGTGGTGGAGCCAGCACCTCCACACGTGGGAGATGTATCCACTCAGTCAAGTAGGCCTACTCCGCGACCCACAGCAACGCAGTCTTCTATGGACCAGTTTATGCCAAAGTCTATGTCTGTAGCAAAACAAGGCCAAATTGATATTGCATTGGCTAAAATGATTGGCATGGATTTCCAGCCATTTTTGATTGTGGAGGACAGAGGTTTTAGAAATTATAGCAATAGTCTAAATCCAATGTACACAATTCCAAGCCAGAAAACCCTTTCACTTATTCCACTCCAGGTTTAAGAATTTAGCCTTCAGTGATGCCAGAGCGATTGATGAGGCTCTTCTAAGAATAACCTCAGCAGCAGTGAGGGACAGCCCCAGCAGCCAGCTGGCTCAAGCACCAGGGCAACAGGAAGAAGAGGGATCAGATGGAGCAGAAGCACCAGCAGTAGTGCCACAAACGTCTGCTGTTTAGATACTGTTTGACGAGAGAGCAACTGGGTATGCAGCACGAAGGAATCCCTCAGCAGATGCCATAATGGAGGTCCGATCCTATTTGGAGGAGCCCCTCCTCTGAGCTGGTGGAAGAACAAGGCCTCTGTCTACCCACGGCTTACTAAAGTCATGACAAGGAGACTCTGCATAGTGGCCACATCCGATCCCTCTGAGAGGGTCTCCTCGAAAACGGGAAAAATAATTACTGAGAGAAGAAACTGCATCAGGCCCTCAAATGTGAAGCAGCTTGCATTTCTGAATACAAATCTCTCATAAAAACTAAATATGTTCACCATTGCTATATGCTGCTGGTTATAACATGGCAATAAAGAACAGAGAGAAAAGAGGGACCAGTTTAATGTTTTAAGTGGGATGCTGCAGTTTTGCACATTGTTATTTATTTTTCTTTGATATGGTGCAATATTATTTTATTATGTTGTTCAGATGGTATTCGTTTTGAATTATTACATTTATATGCACTTTGTTTATATACATTCAAAAGTTATACTTTAAATGCCCATGTGTAATAGCATCCTTCTTTTTTACATTTATTAAAATTTGTGGGATGCTGCAGTTTTGCAAATTGTTATTTATTTTTCTTTGATATGGTGCAATATTCTATTATGCTGTTCAGATTGTATTCGTTTAAATTGCTTAGATTTATATGCACTTTGTTTATAAACATTAAAAAGTTATACTTTAAATGCAAATGTTTAATAGCATTCTTTTTCATAACAAACCAATGCATTTTTAAATACATTGTGGTTAAGGTAAAGTATGATTTCATTTAATAATTGAATTAGAATTGTTTTACCTCAATCATAGTCAAACTATCGCAAACTCTTTGACTTGAAAAAATACAAAACGTTTTTTTTTTTTTAAAGAGCCGTTTGGGTGCCAAAAGAGCCGGAATGCCCATCACTACTGTTAACACCAATGACACCAACTACTTTCTGCTGTACATTAATGATTAATAATACTCCCAATGAAAATCCAAAATAAATATCTCAGCATGTTGCCCAGTTTTATCAGAAATTGTATACATCAGCCCAGCCAACTTCCAATATGGATATTTTCTTAGACAATGTAGCAAACATTGCTAAGAAGATAGATAATGATTTCAGGGATTTTTGTGACGATGAGTTATCTGAAATTGAGATAAAAGACTGTATTAAAAGCCTTAAGGACAATAGGTCCCCTGGAAATGATGGTTTAATAATCGAGTTTAATAAAGCATTCAATGATAAATTCATTCCTTTCATTGCTATGTTTCAAGAATAAATAGAAAAGGGGGAGTTACCAGCTTCCTTAAAGCAAGGTGTAATTACTTTGATTCCCAAACCTAATAAGAATACTCTTTACATAGACAACTGGAGACCCATTAGCCTGTTCAATAATGATGGGAAATTATTAGCCCTTGTATTTGCTAAGAGGTTGAAACAAGGCTTTTATGCATGGTCGACACATTAGTAATAACATCAGGTTGATCATAGATATGATCGACTATAATGACCTCATTCTTGATGATTAGTTCTCTTATGTTTGTTGATTTTTATAAAGCTTTTGACACTGTAGAACATGAGTTTATGTTCAAAGCAATATGTTTTTTGGGGTTTGGTGTCTTATTTTTGAAAGCAGTCCAAACTTGATATAGTGGTTGTACTAGCTCTGTAAAATTATCTCACGGGACATCCCAAAGATTTGATATTGGCCGTGGAATTAGGCAGGGCTGCCCAATTAGACCATTTTTATTTATTACTCAAATTATGGCTCTTCATATCAAGAAAGTAGATTTTCAAGGTGTTTCAGCACTTGGCAATGAATTTAAACTATGTCAACTCGCTGATGATACCACCATATTTTTAATAAGAGACAGGAATGAGGTTTCTAAAGCAGTTTCCTTGTATTGAAGACTTTTCCTTAGTTTCGGGTTTGAAAATTAATATCAATAAATCAGTCTTATTTCCACTCAAGGATTGTGTTTTACAGGAGGTTTATGGTATCCCAATTAAAGATAAGGTTACTTATGAGAAAACAAAGAAAAAGATTGAACTTCTGGTTGATGAGAGATATTTCGTAATATGGTCGGGTTTTATTATCCAAAGCTGAAGGGTTATCCAGATCGGTTTATGTCTCGTGATCACTTGACTTACCCCCTAAAATTGTAAAAGACTTAGACAAGATTCTTTATCATTTTCTGAGGAACAAGCCTCACTATCTACGAAAATATATTCTCACTGATATCCAAGAACAAGGAGGTCTTGAGGTTTTAGATTTCAATGCTCTAAATGATACTTTTAAAATAAATTGGATCCTGAAGTATGTTAAAGAACCAGAGCAGTATTTGAAATGTCTTTGCTAAGTATTTACTTGACTCTGTTGGTGGTTTAGAATTTTTGCTTCAATGTAATTTTGATGTTGATACAATCGCAGTAAAGTTGGCCAAATTCCATAAGCAGGCAATTTTAGCTTGGATGTTAGCATATAAACACAATTTTTTTCCCCTCACAGATACTTTTTATGGAACAACAAAGATATGCGATTTAAAAATAAATCTATTTTTTTCGTAACTGGTTTGAGAATAAAATTATTTTGGTTGGTCAGTTACTGAATGAGGATGGATATCTACTCTCATATGGGGAATTCCTTGATAAAGTTTAAATAACCCCGAAAGAATATTAAATAGTTTTTGATGTGATTCCAAGGGGGGGTTGTATCTCTTTTAAATTCCTCTGTGGTTGATGTAAGTAACATAGATTTACATTAAAATATATTCATTGGCAATAGTAACAAGATAAATTTAGTAATAAACAGATTAGGAATATTGTTTGTGATACTACAATTCCCTCGGCAAGATTATTTTGGTCAAATATCTATGGTGATATACAATGGAGTAAAGCATGGAAAATTGCCCAAAAATATTGTATCAGTAACAAAGTAAAGGAAGTTTCATTTAAAATGTTACATAGAATTTATCCCGTGAAACATGTTTTGGAAAGAATTCCAAAACAGAATTCTTTGGATTGACATACAGATGTTTGTTACAAAAAAATAGGACCGGTTGTACTATTTAATGGTTTTAATATATTCATTTAAAAAAAAATTGCACGACATCTTCATAGAACTCGCTAATAACTAAGACTCAATCAACATGCAAACGTAAACTGTCCAATGCTAAAAAAAAACTCACCTGATTTTCCTCTTCGGTTTGACGTTGCCAATTCCGGATACCGGTGCTGTGCCGAAAAGCTCCCCACTGCCAGAATTCACTCCCCCTCCTTCGCGTGAACGCGCACGCACATACTTCTTCATTGCTGCGACTTGCTTGAACGCGCACGCACTCAATTCTTCATTGCTGTGACTTGCTTGCTATTTGAGATTTCTGATCACGTTTTAAACTGCGTTTCATTTAAAAAAAAAATGTTAATGTCGGTTTGATCGCCGGGGAGGCACTAATAATGTATGCAATTTTCGGTTTGGCTATTTGCTATCTCTTTACCAAAATTCGTGATCTCTCCCATGTCTTATTCAACTAGTAGTTGTTCTGAAATGCTTGCCTACTCCCTTCTCTATGTTTAATTAAGATAACACACATACATTAATTATTCATTTCGGTTGCCTATCCTGATGTGAAGTTTGTTCTATAGAAAGTATTTGACTCTGATGTGTGCCACAGAAAGTATTTGACTAGCCACAAAATTAAGGAAATTAGAGGGGGGGGGGGGGGGGGTTTTAGGCAAGGCCATTTTATTGCTTGGGGTGGGGGGGGGGGGGATTTCAACAAGGCTATTTTCTTAACTGCAGAAATTCTCCCCCCCTTCTATCTTGGGACTGCAAAGCCTGACACACTTCAGGATCATTTTGGTGACCTATCATGCCCTCTGATGTGTGCCACATGAAGTAATAGACTCTAGTCACAAAAGGAAGTGGTTATTTCAGCAATAATAGTTTTCAGAGCCCTCTACTGTTCTCTCTGCCCTTCCTTCAATCCCCCATCCCATCGTGCTTTTCCCTCTTATGGCTTTTCCTACATTTCTTTTTTACACTTTTTCTGTTTTAGTTTTTAAGAATGTACGTATGTACAGTAGTAATGGGAGACATCGAAAATTCTTGACCTCTGCGTCCTGCCATATAGTTACATTAGTAGTGCCCTTCCAAGAAGGCTCAAGGTCATTGGCCACAGATAAAATCACGTTATACAGTTGAAGTCGAAAGTTTACATACACCTTAGCCAAATACATTTAAACTCCCGACAGTAAAAATTCCCTGTTTAGGTAAGTTATGATCAGCACTTTATTTTAAGAATGTGAAATGTCAGAATAATAGTAGAGAGAATGATTTATTTCAGCTTTAATTTCATTCATCACATTCCTAGTGGGTCAGAAGATTACATACACTCAATTAGTATTTGGTAGCATTGTCTTTAAATTGTTTAACTTGGGAACGTTTTGGGTGGCATTCCATAAGTTTTTCACAATAAGTTGGGGGAATTTTGGCCCATTCCTCCTGACAGAGCTGGTGTAACTGAGTCAGGTTTGTAGGCCTCCTTGCTCGCACATGCTTTTTCAGTTCTGTCCACACATTTTCTGTAGGATTGAGGTCAAGGCTTGTGATGGCCACTCAATACCTTCACTTTGTTGTCCTTAAGCCATTTTGACACAACTTTGGAAGTATGCTTGGGGTCATTGTCCATTTGGAAGACACATTTCCGACCAAGCTTTAACTTCCTGACCGATGTCTTGAGATGTTTCTTCAATATGTACACATAATTTTCCTAGCGCATGATTCCATCTATTTTGTGAAGTGCACCAGTCCCTCCAGCAGCAAAGCACCCTCACAACATGATGGTGCCACCCCTGTGCTTCACAGTTGGGATGGTGTTCTTCGGCTTGCAAGCCTCCCCCTTTTTCCTCCAAACATAACGATGGTCATTATGACCAAACGGTTCTATTTTTGTTTCATCAGACCAGAGGACATTTCTCCAAATAGTCCGATCTTTGTCCCCATGTGCGGTTGCAAACCATAGTCTGGATTTTTTATGGCGGTGTTGGAGCAGTGGCTTCTTCCTTTCTGAGCGGCCTTTCAGGTTATGTCGATATAACTCGTTTTACTGTGGATATAGATACTTTTGTACCTGTTTCCTCCAGCATCTTCACAAGGCCCATTGCTGTTGTTTTGGGATTGATTTGCACTTTGGGCACCAAAGTATGTCTCTAAGAGACAGAACGCGTCTCCTTCCTGAGCAGTATGACGGCTGCGTTGTTTATGGTGTTTATACATGCATACTATTGTTTATACAGATGAACGTGGTACCTTCAGGCGTTTGGAAATTGCTCCCAAGGATGAACCAGACTTGTGGAGGTCTACAATTTTTTTCTGAGGTCTTAGCTGATTTCTTTTGATTTTCCCATGATGTCAAGCAAAGAGGCACTGAGTTTGAAGGTAGGTCTTGAAATACATCCACAGGTACATCTCCAAATGACTCAAATTATGTCAATTAGCCTATCAGAAGCTTTTAAAGTCATGACATCGTTTTCTGTTTAAAGACACAGCTGTTTAAAGACACAGCCAACTTAGTGTATGTAAACTTCTGACCCACTATAATTGTGATACAGTGAATGATAAGTTAAATAATCTGTCTGTAAACAATTGTTTGAAATATTACTTGTGTCATGCACAAAGTAGATGTCCTAACCTACTTGCCAAAACTATAGTTAACAAGAAATTTGTGGAGTGGTTGAAAAACAAGTTTTAATGACTCCAACCTAAGTCTATGTAAATGTCCGACTTTAACTGTAGATACAGTAGTAAAAGTAAAATAATAATAAATACAAAATCTGTACTGTGGGCGAAAAAGAAAGTTTCAATATATAATTCAACATGAGTGCATATCCATAACCACAGTAACTGTTATAATAATAGAAAAAAAGAAGAAGAAAATGTATAAGTTTATAATAATATAATAAACAAAACTATGCCTGAACATGCCTTCATGAAGAATCCCCTCCCCAATTGGTCCCTTCGCCCTCAATAGGACACCCCCAGCACCTCCACTGTCCCCATCAACCTCCCCCCACCCCTCAACCACAAAACACAATAATAATGATGGAGAAAAAAATTAAATAATGATATACCCAGATATATATACACATACACACACATGTACAGTACATATACATAAACATATTCACAGGACACTCGACTTATCTCTTATCTCTTTTCCTACATCAGATATGCAGGTGACATTTCCACCTGGATGACAGCACATAATCAGAAAGACGGAGATGCTCTTCATCCGAGGGAATGCCTGCCCATTCTCAGATGTTAGATAATCCAAGATGATCACATGTCATTTACATTCCTGCCCAAATCTGAACGTTCTGCTTCTTCCTCCACACCATCCAGCGATGCCCCCAAGATTCGAAGTCAGAGCCTTGTCAGCTTCAGATCTGACTACTTCAACTCACACCCTGCTGGAATCCCTGCATTCTCATATTCCCCTCTGTTATTAATCTCTATATTGTAATCAATAAAGTGTTTCAAAATGCTGTACTTTTATTAACATATATGCTCAGATCATTCCTGAGAGAGAAGGGGTGTAATATCTCCAGATGGGCGTGTGGTACCCTTCCTCACCCATGCCAACAAGATGTTACTTCTTGTGGGGTCTTTGCCTTGAAAGTAAGTATGAGAGTATAAGAAATGTACAATTAACCTACTGGAAGTACAGTGCCTTGCGAAAGTATTCGGCCCCCTTGAACTTTGCGACATTTCAGGCTTCAAACATAAAGATATAAAACTGTATTTTTTGGTGAAGAATCAACATCCCAAGGAGCACTGTGCAAGCGATAATATTGAAATGGAAGGAGTATCAGACCACTGCAAATCTACCAAGACCTGGCCGTCCCTCTAAACTTTCAGCTCATACAAGGAGAAGACTGATCAGAGATGCAGTCAAGAGGCCCATGATCACTCTGGATGAACTGCAGAGATCTACAGCTGAGGTGGGAGACTCTGTCCATAGGACAACAATCAGTCGTATATTGCACAAATCTGGCCTTTATGGAAGAGTGGCAAGAAGAAAGCCATTTCTTAAAGATATCCATAAAAAGTGTTGTTTAAAGTTTGCCACAAGCCACCTGGGAGACACACCAAACATGTGGAAGAAGGTGCTCTGGTCAGATGAAACCAAAATTGAACTTTTTGGCAACCATGCAAAACGTTATGTTTGGCGTAAAAGCAACACAGCTCATCACCCTGAACACACCATCCCCACTGTCAAACATGGTGGTGGCAGCATCATGGTTTGGGCCTGCTTTTCTTCAGCAGGGACAGGGAAGATGGTTAAAATTGATGGGAAGATGGATGGAGCCAAATACAGGACCATTCTGGAAGAAAACCTGATGGAGTCTGCAAAAGACCTGAGACTGGGACGGAGATGTGTCTTCCAACAAGACAATGATCCAAAACATAAAGCAAAATCTACAATGGAATGGTTCAAAAATGAATATATCCAGGTGTTAGAATGGCCAAGTCAAAGTCCAGACAATCCAATCGAGAATCTGTGGAAAGAACTGAAAACTGCTGTTCACAAATGCTCTCCATCCAACCTCACTGAGCTCGAGCTATTTTGCAAGGAGGAATGGGAAAAAATGTCAGTCTCTCGATGTGCAAAACTGATAGAGACATACCCCAAGCGACTTACAGCTGTAATCGCAGCAAAAGGTGGCGCTACAAAGTATTAACTTAAGGGGGCTGAATAATTTTGCACGCCCAATTTTTCAGTTTTTGATTTGTTAAAAAGTTTGAAATATCCAATAACTGTCGTTCCACTTCATGATTGTGTCCAACTTGTTGTTGATTCTTCACAAAAAAATACAGTTTTATATCTTTATGTTTGAAGCCTGAAATGTGGCAAAAGGTCGCAAAGTTCAAGGGGGCCAAATACTTTCGCAAAGGGAACTGTATACTGACTAAAAGGCAAAACAGAACTGTCAAATTATATTATAGCTGTGTCGTTGTATACTTGCGAATTAGAATCTTAAGTGTAACATAATTTTGTTGGGGAAAACTGAAATTTTCATCAAATTATTTTCCCAGTTTGCTGAATATGTTCTGAAGGAGGAATCTATTGTCTTTTCAAATACGGACAAAGATGTTAACATCATGAGAGAAGAAATAGTAGTCACTCTCCTCCAAAACACAGGTATGTTCAATTTCTAATTTAATATAATTGTAGATAAAAAACAACAACATTTATATGGATCTTTTAAGGCTATCTTTGATCCAACTTCTGACTTGAAGGCCACTAAAACACATGTATTTAAATAATTATGTTACAAGAAACCTAACCTTGTTCCCTGTTTGCTCAGAAAAATACATGTAAAGATGTATAGACTAACTTGATATTATGTTTTGCTCGATGACCTGAGCCAACTGTGCCACTTCTGTGCGGAGGTGGACAATAATGAGGAAGACACTGACTGGGTAATTGCTTGTTCCCTTCTAAAGGCACATTTTTAGGAGCACAAATTTGTATGAGTTGTAATATTTATAGACGTAGTATCATCCGCTTTGTCTGATAATGAAATAATTGTCATTCAAGAAAATGTATTTCATTTTTTTAACATGTTAACATTTTCATCATAAATGTCAGATTGGTTGTGACCGCTGCCCACAATGGTTCCACCAGTCCTGTATGAAAACCATACCATCATTGGAGTATTATGTCTGCGCTGCCTGTCAGGACTAGGTTAGCCTTGAGTTCCAGGCAACGGTATCGCCTGGACAACTTTCCATAAAAAGTGAACTGAATGTTCAGTCAAGCTGTTGAAGCTTTCCACTATTTGTTTATGTTATTTATTGTCATTTTATATTTGATTTATTGTAATTGTATATGTTATTATGCAAAGATCGAAATTCGTATTTCTTATTTAATGTTTTTTAACAAACTCAACTTCCTGTGATGTTTTTGTGTTATTGTGTGATAATATTTGTGTATTATCTTCATTTTCTTAAACATTACAAAATGGTTTAAAAATAAATGTTTATGTTTCTTTATACTCTAATTTTGCTGTCTGTGGCACACACTACTGGTCAACATAAACTACCAAAATGATTCTGAAGTGATTCTGGCAGGGGAAAGCTTTTAGGCACAACACCGGAGCTAACAAACGGGACTATTTAGTTCCAACCACGCACTAAAAGCTGTTTGAATATACAACAGTTGTCAAAACAGTTAATTAGCCCCTTACTTCAAAATACTCCGCCAGACGTTTGTTCTTCTTCCTGTGAAAATACTTAACGGTATTTGAAATTCCCTCGCTTGAATCGAGCAGCTATCTCTGTCAATACATTTTGAGACACACCACAGTGCAGAACGTTGTTGACGCACATGACGTCAGACGTCGTCGAGCTGTACAATTAAAATATATTGAGTACAGTTACAGTATTCAGATAAAATAGTTGAGTTCAGGAAAAGTAAATGCTACATGCACGTTAGGGTAACCCAATACTTTAGAGTCAGGACAACGACTTTCCACGTAATGAGTTTACATCACTCAGTTTTTGTTACTGCATGACACTGTTAGGGTTTACAGTGTACCCACTCAGCCCCTACCCAGATGGTCATGCATCATCCCAATCTTCGCTCTCTCTCTCTCCCACTACTCTCTCCTCTTCTATCCTATCATCTCTCCCTTCTGCTAAATCCTTCTCCCTCCTATCTCCTGATTCTACCTCTTCGACCCTACTCTCCTCCCTTCTGGAACCTACGACTCGCAATGTCCACTTTACTCCTGGCTGGCTAGGCCCTCCCCTCCTGCTCCATGGCTGCTCTGTATTTGCTGCTAAAGCCACTTTCTATCACTCCAAATGTCAAGCTTCTGCCTCTAACCCTAGGAAACTCTTTTCCACCTTCTCCTCCTCCTTAATTCTCCACCCTCTCCTGCGATTGATAAGGTTCGGAGACCTTCTCCTGTTCCTCACATCCCTGAACACTGGCTGCGTCCCCTTTGATTTCAAAACTGCCAGAGTCGCTCCCCTCCTCAAGAAATCAACACTCGACTTCTCTGATGTCAAACTACGGACTGGTATCCCATCCTCTCTTATCTTTCCAAGACACTTGAGCTTGCTGTCTCTGACCAACTCTCTTGCTATCTCTCTTGGAACGATCTTCTTGACCCTCGCCAGTCAGACGGATCACTGCTCTCCTCTGTGTCTCGGAGGCTTTCCGCACTGCCAAAGCTCTCTCTCCTCTGTTCGCATCCTCTTAGATCTATCTGCTGCCTTTGACACCGTGAACTATCTGATCCTCCTCTCCACCCTCTCAGGCCTGGGCGTCTCAGGCTCTACACACTCTTGGATTGCACCCTACCTGGCAGGCCACTCCTACCAGGATCTGTGTCTGCACCATATACTCTCACTACTGGTGTCCTCCAGGGCTTGGTTCTAGGCCTTCTCCTCTTCTCTCTATATACCAAGTCACTCGGCTCTGTCATATCCTCACATGATCATTCCTATCATTGCTATGCGGATGACAATCCACTACTTTTCTCCTTCCCCCCTTCTGATACCCAGGTTGTGACACGCATCTCTGCATGCCTCGCAGATAGCTCAGCTTGGATGTCGGGCCACCACCTCAAGCTCAACCACGACAAGATGGAGCTGCTCTTTCTCCCAAGGAAGGCCTGCCCGCTCCAAGACCTCTCCATCACGGTTGACAACTTAGAACAGCATAGAAATAATGTACGTAGAATATATATACTGCTTATTAAACTTGCTTTCAAGGAAAATGACAGACCTATAACTCACATTTCAATGTGAATTTGGTCAGGTCACCCAGAAAGTTACATATTGCAGCTTTAAAAAAAGATGCTGCTTTGCAGTTACTAGGGAAGCTGTCCGTACAGAGCCTCTCACCCCTCAACAGTATCTCTCACCACATTGATAACTTCCCAGGTCTTGCCTTGTAAGGCTCCTTTGAATAGGGCTCCTGTTATTGAAGATCGTCACATTTTTGACTTTTCAACTGAAAATGAAACGGGAAAGGGATCTATTTCTCAACCTTCTTACACTGTTTATGGACCTAACTTGCCCATAATGGGACTACTTTAAGGGAGGTTACTCTACTTTAAGGGTTTACAAATAGGCTAATTAGACAGTTAACTAATAGGACGTTTGTGAATTATCAGTAAACAGTTATTATTCATTGATTCAAATTGTATGAAATTGTATGTTGTTTGCCAAGTAGTGATCTTATAGGGTATTGGCTGTACGGTAACAATAGGCTTATACAGGTGATAATCCATTACAGTGCAGCCTTAAAAGCCATCATTTAGCAAACACAAAATTGACTCACACATTTATACATAATGAGTTGGAAAAAAAACACAAACTAAGAATTCAATCACTGTTAATAAATTACCTTTAAACCATTAAAAACCTAACTTAGACTACTCTATAACATATAGGTAGGCCATGACTGTGCACTTCTACCCCTAAGACTACTACCCCCCCCGCGAATCCTTTCTGGGGAATGCAATGTTTCCACAATATAACCTGCCCTAACCTCTTTTGGTTCATGAAGGAAAGGAGATGAGGAAAGGCAATGCTTAAAGATTTTTGGAACCTGGACAATGTCATGCAGTGAAGCAAGGCACCCCTCCACGCTGTTGCTATCAATAGCTAACCATATCAATCTTTCACTTTCTGAGAACCTAACATTCAGTCTTGACCGAGAACAAACCTTGTGCAAGACATGGAGCATGTGCACAGATGGACTTATGAATAGTTTTGTGCAGTTTCCTGATTAGTTACATGTAGTCTGTTGGACTCTGACCCTGATATTGGTGGAGAGTGGATAGTTGGTATGAATAGACTTATTCTTCTTCCTCCTAATTTCGCGCTCTCGGAGAAGGGACTGAGAACAGTGGAGAATTTGAATAAGACTAAATCTACGGCATAGACTTGTATAAGCAATGAATAATGATTTGAAGAACTCGAATATGTAGAATCCCAGATAATTCTTCGTCAGACCATTTTGAGTGACTTTCTGACTGAGGCGGGCCGCGGGCGACTCTATTGGGGCTGTTTGAGTCAATCGGCCCTATCTGCCACTCCCCATTCAGCCCTTCACGGGAGCGCGCCGACTGGCTGTGTCACGCAAGCCTACTACGGAGAGGCGAGCCACAGGCACGGAATTCCGAGGAGGAAGTTACTGGGATTGGAAAAACAACCTCAAAACTAACTGCACGAAGAAAGGTGTAGGGGCGCTCCTCTGTAGGAATAAAAAAGTGTGGGTTACTATGGACTAGTGGTGGTCGCAATCGATGGAGGCGGCGAGAAGTTTCCTGATTCTCCGGTTACTGCTGGTCGGACTTTCGGGCGCATTGGGCAGAGAAGGTGGGTCTCACGCTGGATCCTCTTCTCTTTAACACAGTGTCGGAATAATTCAATTCATCAAATGTGATAGGCCTATGTAAAAACCTTGGAATACTTGAAAACTATGTGAATTCTCGAAATTGTGGGGAGTTTACACTCGACCCAGAGAGCATGACTTTGTGCTCCGACAATAGACCGCATTCCTATGCGAGTCCAACCACCCCCCCTCGCACTGATTTCAATGTTGTGGCTCGAGATTTATTAGCCACTATTGATAACGACACAAACGGTCAAAATGGAAGCGCAGTAAAAGAGCTGGCGTTCGCGCTTAATTTGGCAATGCTGTTACAATTTAACAGTTGTTGTGTTAAAGTGTATAGTGACACAGAGTAGCATTGGAGTGAAACAAGTAGGCCTTAAGTAGCCTACGCCGCCAAGAAATATGAGAACCTGCTTAGCAACTTTGTGTGAAAATGGCACTTGTACGAATAGTTGAGAAGAGTTCACTTTTGTGGTAAACAAAATCAAAACAACAGTGATTGCATTGTATGCTCCAAGGGCTCATGACGAGGTCAATTATTCACTGCTTGCGCTAAAGAGGACATTGTCTCATAGAACAGACCACTTGTCACTCTTAACTGCAGCACTTCAAATATTAACCAGTGAAAACTGAAAATGCAAGAGCAAAATATTCTGCAAACACATAGGTCTACATGTAGGCGACCTCTTTCCAAAGGCCACCGTGAATTTCATTCACAACAACCAAGCTATTACTGTACAATTGTATTGATGCAATTGTTGTATCTCCAACTGCCTCATATCAAATTCAGTCTTTGTAAGACTAAAAAGAATCACAGATACAAACTTTCTCAATGTAGGCCTATAGCTAGCCTACATTATCTGTTGTAGCCTTTTCTTTGACATGGAGGCATAACTGACTTATTGCATTTTGCGATCTAAAGTTCAGTTGATTTAACAGCTCCCACAATTTACACCTAGTCAACAGCTGCAGACAGTGCATAATGAGATTCAAAACTGCCAGGGGACATGATACACGATAACATTGGTCCACGACTGAATGCAATCACAAGTCTGGTCAGAATTGGTTGACTATTTGCACAAACCAATTACAAAAAAATGGTTTGTGGAGAAGTCAATGTAGTGCCAAGCTCTATACAAAACTGAGATTGGAATTGAATCAGAAATCAATTATCTTTGAAAAAGTGGTGTGTGTTTCATTAGTTGTTTTGGTTCAAAAACATACACACACATAGCTACTAGTCACAGGTGACGTGGTTACCAAATACAATTGCATTGTCTGTAACAGGTCTGTACAGTTTTTGTACCAATCAGTCTCTATCTTCTTTGGAAGCAAATCATTACCACATTGGTGTTCATAGTAATGTTTTCATTGCACTCAAAGCACCACATTCGAGTCATGTAAATATATTCATATTTTCACTAAAACACCAATAGAAACCGAATCTTACTGAGCTAAAGCGGGAAGACTTATGGATACAGAAAGGACACACACACACCCTTGTTTTTGAAAGGTCGATATTCCAAAGGTCAGCTGTTGGGGTTTGATATGCAACTGTGCTCGGGTTCCTATTATACAGGTGGGAACACACTGAAACCTTTGGCTCTATGTCAATGTGGACACTCAGATTAGAGCATGTAGCTTTCTGTGTGTGTGTTGGACAGTCTTCACAACCCTTTAACTCTCACACTCCAATGCACCCATTGATTGAAACTCGCTTGGAGGTGATTCAGCCTCTCAACTTGGTATCACTCACTCTAGTTAAAACTAAATGAAGCATGATGACTCGCTAGTCTGGACACCATGCAACTTAACTGACTAATGACTAGTGTATCCTCATATCTGTAGCGTCATCCCCAAATGTTCCAGCCTCAGAATACATTTTTAAAAGACATTGGTAACACTGCAGCCTGCAGGTATATTGCTAGGAGTAGTGAGCTCCAGAAGTATTAGGACAATGACACATTTTGTTGTTGTACTCTGTACTCCTTCACTTTGGATTTGAAATAATACAATGACAATGAGGCAGACTGTCAGCTTTAATTTGAGGGTATTTTCATCCATATCATGTGAACAGTTTAGAAATTACAATACTTTTTGGTACATAGAATTTGGAGTATCTACACAGGCATACAGAGTCTCATTTATCAGCAAACATCACGCCTGTGTTCCATTGGCATATAGTTAGCTAATCTAAGTTTATCATTTTAAAAGGCTAATTGATCATTAGAAAAACCTGTTGCAATTATGTTGGCACAGCTGAAAACTGTTGTCCTGATTAAAGAAGCAATGAAACTGGCCTTCTTTAGACTGGTTGAGTATCTGGAGAATCAGCATTTGTGGGTTTGATTACCGGCTCAAAATGTCCAGAAAAAAATCTCTTTCTTCTGAAATTCGTCAGTCAATTCTTGTTCTGAGAAATGAAGGCCATTCCATGCGAGAAATTGCCAAGAAACTGAAGATCTCGTACAACGCTGTGTACTACTCCCTTCACAGAACAGCGCAAACTGTCTCTAACCATAATAGAAAGAGGTGTGGGAGGCCCGGTGCACAACTGAGCAAGAGGACAAGTACATTAGTGTGTCTGGTTTGAGAAACAGATGCCTCACAAGTCCTCAACTGGCAGCAAAATTAAATAGTTCCCGCAAACACCAGTTTCAACGTCAACAGTGAAGTGTGTTCTTTTGCCCATCTTAATCTTTTCTTTTTATTGGCCAGTCTCAAATATGGATTTTTCTTTGCAACTCTGCCTAGAAGGACATTTCTAAGTGACCCAAAACTTTTCAATGGTAGTGTATATACAAAGTATGTGGACATCCCTTCAAATGAGTGGATTTGGCTTTTTCGCCCATACCCATTGCTTACAAGTGTCTAAAATTGAACATTGGCAGTAGAATTGCGTTACTGAAGAGCTCCGTGACTTTCAACATGGCATCGTCATAGGATGCCCCCTTTCCAACAAGTCAGTTCGTCAAATTTCTGCCCTGCTAGACCTGCCCCGGTCAACTGTAAGTGCAGTTATTGTGAAGTAGAAACATCTAGGAGCAACAACTACTCAGCCGAGAAGTGGTAGGCCACACAAGTTCACAGAACGAGACCGCCGAGTGCTGAAGCACGTAAAAATCATCTGTCCTCGGTTGTAAAACTCAATGCCTAGTTCCAAACTGCCTCTGGAGGCAACGTCAGCACAAGAACTGTTCGCCGGGAGCTTCATGAAATGAGTTTCCATGGCCAAGCTGCCACACACAAACCTAAAATCACCATGCGCAATGCCAAGTGTCGACTAGGGTGGTGTAAAGCTCGCCGCCATTGGACTCTGGAGCAGTGGAAATGCGTTCTCTGGAGTGATGAATAACGCTTCATCACCGTCTGGCAGTCCGACAGACAAATCTGTGTTTGGCGGATGCCAGGAGAACACTACCTGCCCGAATGCATAGTGCCAACTGTAAAGTTTGGTGGAGGAGGAATAATGGTCTGGGGCTGTTTTTCATGGTTCAAGCTAGGCCCCTTAGTTTCAGTGAAAGGCAATCTTAACGCTACAGCATACAATGACATTCTAGTCGATTCTGTGCATTCAACTTTGTGGCAACAGTTTGGAGAAGGCCCTTTCCTGTTTCAGCATGGTATGAATTGGAATGCCGACTGCGAGCCAGACCTAATCGCCCAACATCAGTTCCCGACCTCCACTAAATGCTCTTATGGCTGAATGGAAGCAAGTCCCCGCAGCAATGTTCCAACATCTCTGGGAAAGCCTTCCCAGAAGAACTGAGGCTGTTATAGCAGCAAAGGGAGGACCAACTCCATATTAATGCCCATGATCTTGGAATGAGATGTTTGACGAGCAGGTGTCCATATACTTTTGGTCATGTAGTGTATGTCTCCATTGAATGTCTGGATTGTGCGTGTGCGCTTGGCGGGGGGATGGCCTGAGCCAGGGGAAGTGTAGCTCTGCAAATCTTAATCACACACAACCTATTATTTGGGAGGGACTACTATTTCTAGATCAGTTATTCTACACCTCACTTTCCTGAAGCTGATCCTCTCCAACGGACTCGGAAGTTGTAGCTAAAAATAGATGAATTAGGGGCAGTTAAAGGGGTGAGTCAAACCGACACCTTAACCGTTACTCTAAGAGGTCCGAACCACTTGACTTGACACTCGCTGGATCAGGATTCAAGTCCCAGTCAATTCCCCCCTTCTATACATTGGTGTCAGAAGTGCAAGGAGGCCATCTGAGAGGTGTGTACATGTGATGGACTTGGTATGGAGGAGCGAAGGATGGGGGTAGTGTAGCGACCTTAGCCCAACACCTAGCAAGCTCATCAAGAGGTTTGAGCCTCTTGGCGTGATGGTTAAGGTGTTGGCTTGACAGTCGCTGGAGCCAGGTTCGAGTCCCGGTTCGGGGCTACCTCGGATTCACTACAATACACTTCTATGGTTGGTTTCAATAACTCTACCCTAACTGCCCCTAGTTGACCCATTTTCAGCTACAACTTCCGAGTTCGTTGGAGAGGAAAGTCAGCTTGAGCCAAAGTGAGATGTAGAATCACATACCTACAAATAGTATTCCCTACCAAATAGTATTCCCTACCCTGGCTCAGGTCATCACTCCCGCCAAACACGCATGCACAACCAGACAATGATTGGTTGGAGACAGTTTGTGCAAATTTAAATAACATTTCCTAGGGTTTTATACCTACAGCAACTCTAGTGGATATGCTGGAAATACCAGTAAAAACAAAGTGCCCCAAAAAGGGCCCAAAAAGCATGACCTTTATTATAAGCTTAATATATATTATTTCATAACGCAGCAAAAAAAGGACACTTTTGTTATTTCTGTACTTGAGTATTTATTTCTATGCGTATGAGCATTGAAATGATTGAACATATTGGTAACGCATTACTTAAGGCCTGCAGGTATAGTGTTTTACAAGTTGTTATAAGCATATATGAGCCTTTTTTTATTATTTTCTTTATTTAACTAGGCAAGTCAATTAAGAACTGATTTTTATTTACAATGACGGCCTCCGCCCGCCAAACCCGGACTATGCTGGGCCAATTGTGCGCCGCCCTATGGGACTCCCAATCACAGCCGGTTGTGATACAGCCTGGAATCGACCCAGGGTCTGTAGTGACGCCTCCAGCACTGAGATGCAGTGCCTTAGACCACTGCGCCACTCGGGGAGCCCCAATGTCTTTATAATGTCTTATTTTTAAAGTTTCACAAGACATTATAAGACAGTCAGTCAAACATGCTTGTATGACAAGTTTTACAATGCATTATAACTGCCGGCTTGATGTTTGATTGGCCTACAGTAAAATACATCCACGTTTTACCTGTGGACAAAGCTTGATCCCTGTTGATAGAGACGGAGTGAAAAAAGACAAGGATACGACTGGACTGTTGGATGGATTCTACTACAGCATTCAATTTCAGTTTTGTTTTTGAAGCAGATGCGTTTGCTGCAACGTTTCTGTCTTAGGACCTTCCACAGGCTGCGGGCCAAAATGAATTGAACAATCAAATGCAATAGAGCTACATTTTGTGCATTGAGGTTCTCAACGCAAGGGATGTCTACAGTGAAACGTTGTACCTGCAAGAAACTATTTTTCTGATACGGGTCCTCAGATTGGTTTGGAGGAGCAATCATGCGTGTACTGTGTGTGTTGCACTCTGCCCGCCATTCTATTGACGTGTGTGTGTGTGTGTGTGTGTGTGTGTGTGTGTGTGTGTGTGTGTGAGACAAAGAGTGAATGTTCATGCGCATAAAGAGTACGCTCTGCACTGCAGCAACAGGTACATATCCTGTTCTTCCTGTCAGTTGAGCAATACCTGTTTGTACTTTGCAAGGGAAAGAAGGAGGAATGCTTTTGGGGGGAGTTAGAATAGAAATGTATGTTTATCCAAGGCAAGTTGCTAGGATTAGGGTTGTTGGGGAGGCAAAGCCCACCTGAAGGTGCAATCTGTTATTTAGTTTCTGTTATTGAGTGGACTATGTACAGGACTGAGTGGGAGGGTCTTTGCGGGCGGGTGTACTGATTGGCTGAAATAGAACTATGTTTGTTTTTGTGCTTTTCTTTTACTAGCTTTGATTGTTCATTTGCCCTGTGGCCCTCAGAGTACAAAGGAATTCCAGATTTCACCTTTAAATGATGTCTGTTTATCTGTCGGACAATACTAGGTTTTGAAAGGAAGATGTTGAGTAGCTTGGGGTAGGAGGTGATTAAGGGTTCCAGTGAAGGAGGAAGTTGAAGGGGCGGTACAGCAAAGGGAATTGGTTTGGTGTGTCTCGGTGGTGGCAGCTTTTCCGGGTTGAATGAACCTACACCTGCAGTAACATTGCTGGCAGCCGTGAACGTTGTTCTTGTTAGTCAGTGCAGACAACGTACACAACACACACACACACACCCTTTGCTGACTGGCAGGCTACCCGTGCAGGTTTGGTTGTGTTAGCTTTCGAAGGCTCCTGCAGTACAGGTATAGGTCACATTCAATTTACATTTAGTAGGTACTCTCCTCAAGCTGACCTAATTAGCCTGTCAGTCATGGTTAATGCATGAAAGACATTTGGTACACTCCAACAATGACAAACCAGAAAGCAGTTGACTTGAGAGCTTATAGCGAGCAAAGGATTTCCAAGTTTTATGTGGGAAGAAAAATATTTTTATTTGAAAATGTAATCTTGGATGACTTAGCAATCACATTTCATTAGAAGTTGACGGTTCCCAAAGGTATAGCTGCCAATGTTTTGAAAAGACCCCGAGACTTGAATCTTGAAGTATGCTTTACAAGAAGTAGAAGGACACATTAACTTGAAACATTTTATTTTTCAATTCAAAACCTCAATGGCGTTCCATCCTCACTTTCATAAAGGCAAATGTAATCCATGAATGTATACCCAAACGCTAATAATTACTCTCTCAAAACTAACGTGCAGTTTAATTTTCAAGCAAATTGTGTTTGACAATTGCATTCAACTGTCATGATAGACATGGAATAGTCCGGGGTACGTGGGCTCTGTAGTTTTCATGGAATAGTCCGGGGTACGTGGGCTCTGTAGTTTTCATGGAATAGTCCGGGGTACGTGGGCTCTGTAGTTTTCATGGAATAGTCCGGGGTACGTGGGCTCTGTAGTTTTCATGGAATAGTCTGGGGTATGTGGGCTCTGTAGTTTTCATGGAATAGTCCGGGGTACGTGGGCTCTGTAGTTTTCATGGAATAGTCCGGGGTACGTGGGCTCTGTAGTTTTCATGAGGTTCTCAATGCTGACCGAACTGTTTGGTGTGTTATTTTTTTTCTTCTTTTTTCCCAGAAAACTCCGCCACCTGGGTGGTTACTGCAGAAAGCGTTTGGCAAATGGACGTTTCCAAGTGAAGTTGCTAGGATACGGTGTAGAGAAGCGCTATGTAGCCAGCATTAGCGATCAGGGAGCACCTCAGTGAATGTGTGTTTGTTTAGGCGTCAGTGGCATTCCTTTGTTGGGCACTGACACATGCATAACGCCAGCACTTGTGCCCGTCTGAGAAAGAAGGGAAGAGAGGGAGGGATGGATGAAGGGAAGGAGATGGTGAGGGAGATCTGAAATGAGGAGAGAGGGAGTAGATAAGGAGAGAGAGCTGGAGAAAGAGAGAGAGAGTGAGAGTATTTACAGTAATTGGTTGGATAGGGAAAGGAAGGGGTGGGTTTCTACTCAAGGCCAAAGTCGGACAATGAACAAAACACGTACACACATACACACGTGTGAGTGCGTGTGTCCATGCAAGTGGGAGTGAGTTTTGGTTTGATTTAGTGGGTCAGTAAAGAAATTAAAGCAGTTTTGAAAAAAAAGCAAACAAGCTCCTCTTTAGCTCCCTACGAAATATTTGACATGACCAAGTCAGTATAACATAGGAAGTTTAAGTATAAGAAGTTTAAGTCATTTGATCTACACTGTAGAAAATAATTTGTTTACAGTCGTACATTTGCATGGCCTTTTCATGCTCTATCAACTTTACATGTCAAGCTATCCTTACTTACACAAAATATTCTTTGACTAATAAAAGATAGTTAAGTCAACTTCAACAGTTGTCAGTTTAAACTACTATTCCTAGTTGAATCTACTTCAACTTTAGTTATATCGACTTTATCCTAACTAACACCTAATTTAATAAAACAAAGTCAAGTCAACTTTACAGTTTGTCAGTATAATGTACTATTTATAGTTGAATCAATTGAGGTTTTAGTAGAGATAACTGGCCTCCATTTTGAAAAATGACGTAATGTTTTCAAATCTTCTAACTTACAGACCAGTTAAGTAGCCACCAGCCAACAGACCACTTTAAGTACAATAACACGATCAGTTTCCGTTTGACTCGTTACTTTTTTTACATGTGATTGTGTATATACCTGCATTGAATGCACTAACTGACGTCGCTCTGGATTAAAGCGTCTGCTAAATGAGCCAGGGTCAAAAGTAGTGCGCTATATATCGCTGAATGATGCGTCTTGTCGTAGAGATCCGGCATTTACAGTAAGGGCGCGATAGTAATCAACTGAAGTTGCAAACTTTGAACAAGAAGATGTCCTGTTTGAGATACAGTCATGGCATTTTGTACATGAATGCATATCCTCATTGTGAATGAAGTTTACCGTAAGGATCTATAAGCTCCGCCCATTCACAAGTCACAACAGGGAATCGATTTGAGCATTTCACAGTCAGTTCATTGACATCGACTAATTCTGTTACCAGAAGTATAGTCGAGCGAGACTACTATCTGTATAACTGTCCCTCGTCTGCCCATAAAAATAAATCATGTTTTATATCAATGCATCTCCCTTTCAAGCAGTGGAGTCTCTGACACCCCATCCATTGTGAGCTATCATAGTTTTGAATTCCAGTGAGGGGAAAAAAACACTTAATTGTTTTTTTCTCTCTCTCTCATCAATCCATGCAACATATGTTTGGATAACGACCTGTTTACTGTTGCCTTGTCTAGCATCTCCCACAGTCACACACAGTCTTTAGATTAACAAACATTTCCCTTTTTGCAGCTAGGGCTGTGGCGGTCATAACATTTTGTCAGCCGGTGACTGTCAACCATTTAAAAAAGTGTAATAAATCTATTATAATACATTATTTATTTTAGACAGGTCTAAAGAAACATGATATGAAGAAAATGTCGTTTATTTGAGAAGAACAGAGTAGCATACTCTGTTGTCCTTATGTTAGGCCCTGATCTGACTATGCCATATGGCTGTGGGCTACACTAGTTCATTCTACACTAGTTCATTTAGCAAACGAGATTTGCCTAGAGTTCCGTAGCATCATTTTATAGTATGAAGAATACAATTGAACGTAGCTGAATAAAATCGAAAGGATATTTCTCAAGGATTTGAGGGAGTGCGCCCATGCGGCTGTTATGTGTTGAGTGATTAACAAAGAAACAGGTACTCCTAAATGTTTAATTTTAATACATTCTCGGGCTTGCATGATGCGATTAATGATGATTTGAAAAAAGTCGCACGAAAGGCATGAGCTCTGCTTAGTTTTTTTTTTGCGCAGCCTGTACGCACTTCATTAGTCTCTCATTCACAATTTGACAAGCCACTTGATAATACGTCAAATTTCCCGTCTGCATCCCCTTTGTGTGGCCATAATCCCCCTAAAAAAAACGTGCCCTTGGGCTGAATATAATAATTATAATTCCCTTCTCCCTGCTGCGTGCCGAAGGACCTCTCACTCACATGGATCTCAGTCACGTGATCGGGTCTTTCTCACATGCTGCATGTGAAGACAGACACATCTGGGACGCAACTGCGCTTCCTTATCCAATTCCGAGCAGCGGGGAAAAGATACATGTTATCTATGCACATAAATAGCGACTGGAGGACGCTTTTCTCGTGGTTCATTTTCATGTCAGTCAGGTAGGGTATACTCCTGTTGTAAAGATAAGCAATGTGTGTAATATTAGGAAGGTTGAGAAATAAATAAATATAATAGGACTAACCTATAGAAAGCTGATGGGATCCTCCTTTTTTTAATAGAGGCCATCACTCTGTTTTCTCATGCAATTGCGTAGCCTATAGAAGTGTTGCGGAACATGAGCTCATGGGCTCTCGTGAAGTGTTTGATTAGATTTGCATTGATGTCAGAGTGATTAGAGGGACAATAGAGTGCGGAGTACCAGGTAGTTAGCAAGTTTGGTAGGCTACTAATGACCATCAGCAGCATCAGAGCTTGGTCACATGGAATTTGAGTGCCATCATGACTCATGACTGGCGGTAATATGGTCACCGTAATAGCCCTAGGTGCAGCTGATATGTAGGTCACTGTGAGAACACTGGGCTGTGTTTAGAACACACTACACGTCACATAGCATGTGATAAGAGTTCGTACACGATACAGTACTACAGGCGCGATAACGACTCGTATCTCTTTGGCTGCGTCCCACTACATTGCCTATATAGTGCACTACTTTTTTTTACCAGAGCCCTATGGGCATCTTCTCGGACATCTTCAACCTGTCCCAGGCTGTAGTCCCACATGCTTTAAGGAGACCACTATCGTGCCAGTGCCCAAGAAAAACAAGGTGACATGCCAAAAGACTATCGCCCCATCGCGCTCACCTCCGTCATCATGAAGTGCTTTGAGAGCCTGGTCGTGGCCCACATCAAGGTCAGCATGCCAGGCACACTGGACCCACTCCAATTTCCTTCCCGCTCCAACAGATCCACGGAATATACCATTTCCATCACTGTACACACGGCCTCCACCCATTTGTAAAAGAGGAACCCCTATGTGAGAATGCTGTTCATTGATTTCAGTTTGGTCTGGACACCACTCTCTGCTACTGGATCCTGGACTTCCTGATGGGCAAACCACAGGCTGTGAGAACTGGCAACAACACCTCCTCCATTCTGACTCTTAACACAGGGGCCCCCCTGGGGTGTTTTCTCAGTCCCCTGCTGTACTCCCTGTTCACACACGACTGCTTGGCTTTGCACAACACCAACTCTATCATCAAGTTAGCTGACAACACCATGGTTGTAGGACTCATAACCAACAATGATGAGTCAGCCTATATGGGAGGAGGTAAGTGAACGGCCATTGTGGTGTCACGACAACAACTCCCTCCATGTCAGCAAAACAAAGGACTTGATTGTTGACCTCAGAAAGCAGAGGAGGGAACATGCCCCGATCCACATAAACGGGACTGCAGTAGAAAGTTTGAAGTTCTTCGGCGTTCACATCGAGGACTTGTCATGGACCACCAACACCACCACTTTTGTCAAGAGGGCACAATAGCGTCACTACTTTCAAAGGCGGCTGAAGAAATTTGGCATGCCGCCCCGTATCCTGTCAAAATACTACCGCTGCACCATCGAGAGTGTCCTGACTCGTTGCATCATAACATGGTACGGGAATTGCTCTTTCCACAACCGCAAGGCCCTCCAGCGGGAGTTTCGAAGACGGCCCAATATATCACTGGGACCATGCGCTCACCCATCCAGGATATCTACTCAAAACGGTACCCGGGGAAGGCACGCAGCATTATCGAGGACCCCACACAGCCCAGCCACGAGCTGTTCTCTCCGCTACAGTCGGGCGTGAGGTCTGATAACAACAGGCTCAGAGACAGTTTCTATCCACAAGCCATCAGACTGCTGAACACTTGAACAGGTCTGACCAACTGCTCGGATTCTCTGCACCTTAACACACACACACACACACACACACACACACACACACACACACACACACACACACACACACACGTACACACGTACACACGTACACACACGTACACACACGTACGTGTCTGTGTGTAGAAATATACACATTAAAGCTACACACACACACACACATCACAACTTCTGCTACCAGACTCTTACTATACTGCTCAATTTATACACTTGACCCCATCCCCCCCTTCGACAATACACAAGTAAATATTAAAGTAAATATTAAATTGTGCCTTCCTGTATTACACTTAAGCTAAAATATTTATTATATTCTACTGACATTTACTTGTTCATATTCATGTCTTTGATTATTTCTTATTGTTTGCATTGTTGAGAACAAATCAGCAAGTAAGCATTTAGTTGGACAGTGTATACCATGAGTATCCCGCACCTACAACGAATAAAAACTTGAATCTTTAAACTTGATGGGCCCTGGTCAAAAGCAGTGCACAATGTAAGGAAAGGGTGCCATTTGAGACAAAGCCATGCACTTTGGAGACCCTTGTCAGAGGCTCAGCCATTGGCCAAATCATCTTCTTCTCTCTCTCTGCATTTCCTGTTTCCCTGTATCCTGTGTCACCCAGTGTCCGGCTTGCTGTCTCCAAAACGAGGGAAAGTGATAGCACAGGAGGAGGGAGAGAGGGGGTGGAATTGAACTTCTGGAAGGAGGGTTGACAAGTGTTATGGGAGTCTTCCAGGGATCTGGGGAGGAAGTAATTTAGTGTGTGTGAGTGGAAGACTAGGCTCTTCTTTCTTTCCTGTCTTTAGGAAGAAATTATGTCAATGTGCACACTATACAGACAATATGCATATGACTGTATTCATCATGCTATGGTAGAGGGAGGAAAAAACCTATAGTGAATCTTAAAGTGAAAAAAGACATGTACTATATGGTGTACTGTATATTGTCAGTTGTTGATACACCTGCACTGTATGTGACAATAAAACACCTCCATTTGTTTTCGGCACATGCAACAGAAATGGCACACCTGATTACGATTCGCCGAAACACTGGTTGACACAAAGCCGCACTTCAACTCAGGATCCTGTTCTTTAAATTAAAGGTAACATGTATTAACGTATCTATTTTGTGTGTGCGTGTTGTCAGTGTGCCTGGGCACAGACATGAAGCTGGCCCTGCCCTCCAGTCTGGAGAACCACTATGAGACCCTGCGGCTGCTCTACACTGACTGCCAGGTGGTGCACGGCAACCTAGAGATCACACATCTTCGGGGCAAGCCGGACCTCTCCTTCCTACAGGTATGTTTTCTTTGCCTGATTTTTCTTCTTCTTCTCCCTCACCTGTTATCAATTCTAACATCCCCCCCCCTTTCTTCCCTCCCTCCCCCTCTCCAGGGTATCGTGGAGGTGCAGGGCTACGTCTTGATTGCCCGTGTGTCTGTGAGTGTGGTGCCGCTGGACAACCTGCGCATCATCCGGGGAAGCCAGCTGTACAATTCCAGCTATGCTCTGGCTGTCCTGGATAACACCCTCCCTCAAGAAGGGGTGGGCCTGAGGGTGCTCCGCCTCCGCAGTCTCACAGGTGAGGGAGGGGCCAGAGAGTGAGAGGGAAGTTTTTTTGGGATACAGGAGGGATGTAATTGTAATTTAATGAAGGGACGGATTGGATACTTATCGGCCCCTTTTTTAATTCTTTAAAAGTGCATCTTTCCTTCTTTGTCGTAACAACTAATTAGACATGATGGAACAGGTGAATGCAAGGGCTTTACCACATGGCTTTTTCCTGCCCCATCATTTCTCATCAGTGATTACTTCAAGGAATGTAATCTCTTGTTAGGTTTTTTTGTCAGTTCCTCTGTGAACATTTTGAACTGACCCTTCTCTCCCTGTCCTGTTAACCCCATAGAGATCCTGCTGGGTGGAGTGCATATTTGGGGAAACCACCAGCTCTGTTTCCCAGACCCCCAGCACATGGAGTGGAGGGACACACTGGATGAAAAGAACACTCATGCCAAGCAGCTCCGCCTGCAGGCCCGGGCCCCCAACTGTGAGTGTTCCTGTTATGGGAGTTTATACGCACACGTACTCTCAGACGTGTACACACACACAGACATCTGTACACACACACAGACATCTGTACACACACACAGACATCTGTACACACACACAGACATCTGTACACACACACACACACACACACACACACACACACACACACACACACACACACACACACACACACACACACGTGCCTTCGGAAGGTATTCAGACCCCATTACATTTTCCATATTTTGTTAGGTTACAGCCTTATTCTAAAATATATTATTATTATTTTTTTCCCCTTATTGATCTACACAATACTCTATAATGACGAAGCAAAAAACGTTTTTTGGAAATTGTTGCTAATTTATACAAAAATAAAACACATTTACATAGGTATTCGGACCCTTTACCCTTGGCAGCAATTACAGCCTCCAGTCTTCTTGGGTATGAGGCTTGGGCTTGGCACACCTGTATTTGGGGAGTTTTTCCAATTCTTCTTTGCGCGTCCTCTCAAGCTCTGTCAGGTTGGATGGGGAACGTTGCTGCACAGTTATTTTCAGGTCTCTCCAGAGATGTTCGATCAGGTTCAAGTCCGGGGTCTGGCCGGGCCACTCAAGGACATTCGGAGACTTGTCCCGAAGCCACTCCTGCGTTGTCTTGGCTGTGTGCTTCGGGTTGTTGTCCTGTTGGAACGTGAACTTCCGGCCCCATTCTGAGGTCCTGAGCGCTCTGGAGAAAGTTTTCATCAAGGAACTATCTGTACTTTTCGCCGTTCATCTTTGCCTTGATCCTGACTAGTCTCCCAGTCCCTGCCACTGAAAAACACCTCCACAGCATGAAGCTGCAACCAGCATGCTTCACTGTAGGGATGGTGCTGGGTTTCCTCCAGACGTGAAGCTTGGCATTGAGGCCAAGGATTTGAATTTTGGTTTCATCAGACCAGAGAATCTTGTTTCTCATGGTCTGAGAGTCTTTAGGTGCCTTTTGGCAAACTCATAGCGGCCTGTCATGTGCCTTTTACTGAGGAGGGGCTTCCGTCTGGCCGCTCTACCATAAAGGCCTGGTTGGTGGAGTGCTGCAGAGATGGTTGTCCTTCTGGAAGGTTCTCGCATCTCCTTAGATGAACTCTAAAGCTCTGTCAGAGTAACCGTCAGGTTCTTGGTCACCTCCCTGACCAAGGCCCTTCTCCCCCAATTGCTCGGTTTGGCCAGGCGGCCAGCTCTAGGAAGAGTCTTGGTGGTTCCAAACTTATTCCATTTAAGTATGATGGAGGCCACTGTGTTCTTGGAGACCTTCAATGCTTCGACACAATCCTGTCTCGGAGCTCTACGGACAATTTCTTCAACCTCATGGCTTGGTTTTTGCTCTGACATGCACTGTCAACTGGTGGGACCTTATATAGACAGGTGTGTGCCTTTCCAAATCATGTCCAATCAATTGAATTTACCTCAGGTGGACTCCAATCAAGTTGTCGAAACAGCTCAAGGATGACTAATGGAAAGAGCATGCACTTGCACTCAATTTCGAGTCTCATAGCAAAGTTTCTGAATACTTATGGAATTAAGGTGTTTCTGTTTTTTTTCTTAACCTGTTTTCACTTTGTCATTATGGGGTATTGTGTGTAGATTGCTGAGGACTTTTTTGATATACGCCATTTTAGAATAATTCTGTAACGTAACAAAATGTTGAAAAAGTCAATGGGTCTGAATACGTTCCGAAGGCACTGTACATCCCATTTGTCAGTCAAGTATCGCTATGATTGAAGCGTGGTCAGTCTCTGCAACAATCTCCAGAGGTCAATGTTTGGTCAACATCGGTGACCGTCTGTCAAGTCGTTGTTGACCGTTTTGTCTTTTGTCCCAGGTCCGAAGTGCTCCCCTGCCTGTGTAAAGCGAAGCTGCTGGGGAGAGACAGAGAAAGACTGCCAGACCCGTGAGTCTGTCTCTTTCCATCATTTCTTCTCTCAATCGGTTTGTCTTTGTCTCCATTCTGTCTATGCCTCTCTCTCTGTCTCTCTCTCACACACTTTCTCTCTTTCTCTCTCCCCGTATAGTGACCCATGTGCACTGTGCATCGGGGTGTCTGCGCTGTAAGGGACCTGATCCCAATGACTGCTGCCACATGCAGTGTGCTGCCGGCTGCACTGGGCCCAAAGACTCCGACTGCCTGGTGAGAATACTTCCATTACAGACAGACAGACAGACACACACACACAGGAACTCCCTGTCTTATTTTAAATAATGTGTATTGACTCTTGCCTCCGATGTGTCAATTTTCCACTGTATTGGTTCCTACAGTTGCGCAAAGAGAAAATACGGTGGTGTGTTACATACGCATTGCGGCAATTGTTCTGCCAATACTGCAGCACAACCTAACTTTTAAATTTCCTTCGGACAAACTGCTAAAGAACTGCCTCTGTTTTACAGTCGTGCCGTCACTTCAACGACAGTGGGACGTGTAAAGACAACTGTCCGCCCCCCACCATCTACGACCCGGTCACCTTCGTGTCCAAACCCAACCCCAACAGGAAGTTCAGCTTCGGGGCCACCTGCGTCAAGACATGTCCCTGTAAGCTTGGCTTACTTTCCTGTATATATAAATGTCCCTTTTTCTATGTCCGTCTCTGTTTCTCTCTCCTCTCTCTCTGTCTCTTTCAGGAATTATATTGTCTCTCTATCCCTCCCTCTCACCTATTTCTTCTTAACACACACTCTCTCTCTCTCAATTAATTTGAGGTCAATTCAAAAGGCTTTTATTATCATGGAGAGTGTAGCGACACATACTGTACATTGCCAAGGAAAGCATATAGAAACAGAAATATCTCAATTATATTTTAAAATCAACATCTCTCTTTCTATAGATAACTACCTAGCCATGGAGGTGGCCTGTACCATGGTGTGTCCTAAAGCGAACCAGGAAGTGATTATCACCCAGCCTGACGGCAAGGAGACACAGACACAGAAGTGTGAGAAGTGTGAAGGGGAATGTCCAAAAGGTTTGTGTGTGTATGTTTTTGAGTTCGTATGTGCTCATATGTTGTGATGGTGGTGGTGTGTGTGTCTTAACATTTGCGTGTGTGCTTATTCACCCTGACTGTATCTATGTGTGTTCCAGTGTGCTATGGGCTGGGCATGGGTGATCTCCAGAGCTCCTCCTGGGTGAGCTCCTCCAACGTGGCCCAGTTCACAGGCTGCAATAAGATCTATGGCAGTCTGGCTTTCCTTCCACAGAGCTTCACAGGGTAACTGCTCTACTCTCTCTTTTCTACCTTATATCTGGCCCACTAAGAGAGGGGGATTTGTCTGTTACCAACAGCCACTAAAAACCTGGGTTCAACCTGGGCGAGGTTTTCAGTTTACTGGCAAGCTCAATCCAGCAATCGGGTCCGAGCCTCTTGCCCATTATTGTGCCATCTCCATGCAAACCATTGTTTGCTAACACCAGAAAGACTCAGCAAGGGAGTTATTCCTGTACATAACTAGTATGGAAGAACTTGTCACATTCACGCTTCCTCACGGGAAGCAATCGCTTCAAACCTTTCTGGCACTAGCACGCACTGCCTCGCACGGATATGACACAATAATGGGCCAAGTGGCTATTGTGTAGCAGCATTAACCTCCAGGGTGATGTCACAGCAGCTATTTTATGCCTGAAAACTCACCTCACATTTGCTGTCACATGTTGAGTTGTTAAGGTGTTGTTCATGTCCATATTGACCACACTCATGTGTGATCTCTGTGTTCCTTTTGTCCAGCGACCCATTGGCTAACATGACAGGTCTGACCCTTAGTGAGCTGGATGCATTTAAGAATTTGGTGGAGATCACAGGTACTGAACACACGCGTACACATGCATGTACACATTAACACACATATACACACTTGCACACACACACTCACGCATATATGCGTACATGCATGCATGTGCACATAAACGGAATGCACATGCACACACACACTTACCCTCACACATGCACTCACACGCACAAACACGCACAGCCATTTACACACACGCACACACTCTTTACTTTCTTTTGGGATAGCATTGATTCTGCATGCGTGTTTGTGTGTGTTTCTGTTCCCTACAGGATATCTGTACATTGATGCGTGGCCAGCCAACTGGACTAACCTGAGTGTGTTTGAGAACCTGAAAGTGATCCGAGGAAGGATGCTCTATAAGTAAGTCTGTGGGACTGTCCATCGGTCTGTTCGTCTCCGCCATGTCATTACAGTATCATGTCTGTTGTCAGTCCGCCGGCCAAGTCCGTCTGTCCACTAGTTTTGGTCTACTAATGTTTCATGAAGTCTGTCTTCTATAATAATACTTTTTTTCTGTTTGTCTTGCCAGTCAATATGAATTATATCCATCTACCTGTCTGTCTTGCTTTCTCTTTGTCCTGCTGCCTGCCTGTCTACGTTTGTCCTCATTATATGTGTCCATGTTCTATGCATGTCTGTCTGGTCAAGCATCCCTTGAACTTTGGGTTATAAAAGCTAATGATTACCTAGCACAGCTGCCTGAGCCTGCAGGGTGATATTGTAAATATTGCAGGTTAGTGGATGGACGTCTGTGCAATTGCTACTGCTATGGGGTTTTCTGCTTTCCGTTTTCTGTGTTTCTGTCAAGCTATCTACTCTTTCACTCCTCCCGTCTTTACCCTTCTTCTACCATCCTTCTAACTCCTCTTAACCCCATTTTCTCCTCCAACATTTTTCACTCCCAAAAATAGATTTAAATGTTCTAAATAACGGGAGCTCTCATACTATACCGATTCCCCCATCGTGTGTGGTGCTTGTATCGCGCTGTAACTAAACCTGCTGTTAAACTAAACTTACAGCATAGGTCACGCTGCAGAATATAACTTGACTCACGGTGCGTTAGCTCACAGCGCAAAGTGCCTTCGCCCATACTACTAACTGATTAAATGGGCTCCAACCTCTCCTCTCTTTCCTTTTAGAGGAGTGTTCTCTCTGGGGGTCCAGTCAATACAGATCCGTTCTCTGGGTCTGCGTTCACTCAGGAGCATCAGTGGGGGTCTGGTCCTGCTCCACAACAACTCCCAGCTCTGCTACACCCAGGACCTACCCTGGGGGACCTTGCTGCACCCCACCCAGGGGCCCCACCGAATCGTCAATGCCAACCAGGACCCCCAGGAGTGTGGTATGCATGACGCGCGCACCCTTCATGAATGAAACCGAGCAGCACCGCGTGCATGCTAATAGGCACATTTTGTGGATGTCTATGTTGATGTGTATGTGTGTATGTGTGTATGGTGGTTGTGTGTTGAGATGGAAGAAACATCACCGTGTGTGTGTGCATTCATGTGTGAATGTTAGTATGTTCCATGTGGCACAAAAAGCTGTGTTCTTGGTGATCAGTAAAGTGTATTGAATCTAATTGAATTCTCCCCGTCTTCTCCTCCTAGTGGTGGAGGGCCGTATGTGTCACCTGCTGTGTGCTAATGGCTGCTGGGGGCCAGGGCCCAGCCAGTGTGTGGCCTGTGTGAAATTCCAGCGTGGGAAGGAATGCGTGGAGGAGTGCGACATCTATCAGGGGTGAGAGACGGTCAAACAATCTGTCATACGCGCGTTCTCCCGGCTCCTATGGCTGGAAAATAAGTCACGAGTGTGTGGAGTAGTGCAATATCTATCAGGGATGATAGACGTATGGGGTGCCGTTAGTAACAACTCTATGTTATGAAAAAGGTGCATTTTTGTGCCATGAAATGCAAACATTGCCGTCTTTTGCTTCCACAAAATGGAGATGGTCAAAAATGAGTAGGGACAGTATGTCAGAGCAAATCGATACAAATGTGGAAATGACAACTGGATCAAGTGATTAAAGCATTTAGTCAATCAATTGAAAAGCTTTTATTGTTGAATCTGCCCTCTGGTTCCTTTGGTTGATCCAGACCAAAGCAGCTTGTACAGTATTACATGCTGACTACACTGGCCACGCGCGCACATGTTGATTTTGTCCATCGTGACACACAGGCTAAAATATCTAAACCAACTGTGAACCAAGTATTTTAATTTGGGTGCATGTCGAGCCAATTTGTCCTGGGAGATGAACATTGGGTTGTTATTTTACCTGAAATGCAAATTTTATTTTATTTATTTATTTATTTATTTTTTTGCTTGATCTTTGTAGAATTTTGACCTGGAGTCATACAAAATTGTGTGTTTCTGTGCTCCGACTATTTATTAACGCTAGAAAATCTGGGCGTTGAGCAATCCCGTTCATGAAGCTGGTTGAGAGAATGCCAAGAGTGTGTAAAGCTGTCATCAAGGCAAAGGGTGGCTTCTTTAAAGAATCTCAAATATAAAATAAATGTTTGATTAGTTTACTATAGATACTTGCTGCTTTGCTAAAAGAAGAAAGGATAAGAGATTGAGAGGTTAAAAAAATGATGTTTTATAAAGCCTAATATGAAGCAGTGAGGGTGAATATAATAGCAGCAAAATGCAACAATCAACTGGTAGAAAAGCAGCATAGAATTCTGGTACCGCGCGCAAAAATAACTCTCGTTGTAAGGGCCGTTTTATAAATATTTTTTTTTAAACTTATATGCTTGTATGCTCCTGAAAACCAATGAGTAGATAAGAGAGGCGGGACTTGCAGCGCATCAAGCATCTCAGATAGAACCACGGTCTGTTTTAGCGCTTGGCTGCGCTGACACCCGTTGACGCGTACGACCAGTGCGGATGAAATGACTGAATAACATGTATGTGTCCATTTTATTTTGCAATGCTTGCACACGCAATATTTGGGTGTCGGCTATATTTGCTGCACGAGCGTTGGCCACAATCTCCCAATAGAACGGAATGATGTTTAAAAAAAATCCAAGCGAGACCAAGTTGTCATGCAACACAGAGTAAATCGAAGTCACATACCCCGAATACAACAGGTGTAAACTTTCCCATTAAACACTTACTTATGAGCCCTTTCCCAACAATGCAGAGTTAAAAAGAACATTTGCACAAAAAGAAAAATAAATGGTAACTCAAGGCTGTGTACAAGGAGTACCGGTACAAAGTCAATGTGTGCGGGTGCGAGGTAGTTGAGGTGATTGAGGTAATATGTACATGTAGTTGGGTTAAAAGTGACAAGGCAATCCGGATAGATAAACAGTGTAGCAGCAGCGTGTGTGAAGAGTTGAACGTGTGTGTTTTGTTCATTAGAACACACAATGGAATATGTTAAACATTTTGCAACAGAAAAGATAAATCCAGCCCTGGTAGTTCCTTCCTGTTTCAGTCTGTTTCATTCTGTTTGGTGTCTAATGAACACAACCCAGCATTATGTAGCTCTGGTCAAAAGTAGGGCACTGTATAGACTGGTGGGTCATCTAGTAACAAAACGGATGCGAGAACAACTTTGGGGCAAAACAGACAGGGTTGGCTTCGTTTCAAAGGATTATTGACAACACGTGAACTATATTTTGTCTCCAAATGTTTGTTTATTGAAAACACAAAACAATTTGCACAATACGCACTTGTCTCAAATACATCGCTACAGTTCTTGGTTAGCTAGCTAGCAAATTCTTGCCATATTAGCATAAGCATGAAAAAATAAGTCAAAACAAAATATGCTATCAAGAATAAGATACAACTAGCTTAAAAGAGCCACCTACGATTTAATGGTCATCTTGAGATCATCTTGATGCAGGTAGAGTGTGTGGACTGTTTGGATGTGTAGATAAGGCGATGATGTTGATGATTGTGATGTTAATGATAACAGTGATAATGACTATGGAAATGGTGATGAGGACAATGTTGATGCTGATGATGATGTGTTTGGTGCAGTTCCCCGAGGGAGTTTTTCGACAACTCCGAGAGAGTCTGTGGCGCTTGTCACTCAGAGTGTCGCCCCATCAATGGCTCTGCCTCCTGCCTAGGCCCGGTAAGACGTGCGTTTTTGTATATGAGTGGGTGTTTGTGTTACGTTTGTGTGTGTGTGTGTGTGTGTGTGTGTGTGTGTGTGTGTGTGTGTAGACGATATCCCTCTGTTTGTGTGTATTTTCATTTATGAGTTTTTGTGCGTGTTTTCATTTACAGTGCTGTGAAAAAGTATTTTTCCCCTTTCTAATTTTCTCTACTTTTGCATAGCTTTGATCCCGAATATTATCAGATCTTCAACCAAAACCTAATCATAAAATCGATGACCTACGCGGAAGATTAAACTAGCAACTGGACATTAAAAACTAATATCTTATGCTTCACGGAGTCGTGTCTGAACGACGACATTATCAACATACAACTGGCTGGTTATATGCTGTATCGGCAGGATAGAACATTGGCGTCTGGTAAGACAAGGGGGGTCGGACTATGTATATTTGTAAACAACAGCTGGTGCACGATATTTAAGGAAGTCTCAAGGTTTTGCTCGGCTGAGGTAGAGTATCTCATGATAAGCTGTAGACCACACTATCTACTTAGAGAGTTTATCTGTATTTTTCATAGCTGTCTACATACCACCACAGACCGATGCTGGCACTAAGACCGCACTCAATGAGCTGTATTCCACCATAAGCAAACAGGAAAACGCTCATCCAGAGGCGGTGTTCCTTGTTGCCGGGGACTTTAATGCAGGGAAACTTATATCCGTTTTATCGAATTTCTATCAGCATGTTAAATGTGCAACCAGAGGGGGGGAAAAAACTCTAGACCACCTTTACTCCACGCACAGAGACGGTCTCCCTTGCCCTCCATTTGGCAAATAACACTGAGCGCACCAGCTGTTCCGGACGACTGTGTGATCACGCTCTCCGCAGCCGATGTGGGCAAGACCTTTAAACAGGTCAATATTCACAAGGCCGCAGGGCCAGACGGATTACCAGGACAACATGTTTTAAGCAGACCACCATAGTCCTTGTGCCCAAGAACACTAAGGTAACCTGCCTAAATGACTACCGACCCGTAGCACTCACGTCTGTAGCCATGAAGTGCTTTGCTGGTCATGGCTCACATCAACACCATTATCCCAGAAACCCTAGACCCACCTCAATTTGCATACCGCCCCAACAGATCCACAGATGATGCAATCTCTATTGCACTCCACACTGCCCTTTCCCACCTGGACAAAAGGAACACATATGTGAGAATACTATTCATTGACTACAACTCAGTGTTCAACACCATAGTGCCCTCAAAGCTCATCAATAAGCTAAGGACCCTGGGACTAAACATCTCCCTCTGCAACTGGATCCTAGACTTCTTGACGGGTCGCCCCAGGTGGACAGGTAACAACAGATTAGCTATGCTGATCCTCAACATGGCGGCCCCTCAGGGGTGCGTGCTCAGTCCCCTCCTGTACTCCCTGTTCACTCATAACTGCACGGCCAGGCACGACTACAACACCATCATTTTGTTTTTGCCGATGACACAATAGTGGTAGGCGTGATCAACGACGAGACAGCCTATAGGGAGGATGTCTGAGACATGGCTGTGTGGTGCCAGGACAACAACCTCTCCCTCAACGTGATCAAGACAAAGGAGATTATTGTGGACTACAGGAAAAGGAGGACCGAGCACGCCCCCATTCTCATCGACAGGGCTGTATTGGAGCAGGTTGAGAGCTTCAAGTTCCTTGGTGTCCACATCACCAATGAACTAACATAGTCCAAACACACCAAGACTGTCGTGAAGAGGGCACTACAAAACATATTCCCCCTCAGGAGACTGAAAAGATTTGGCATGGCATCCTTAGATCCTCAAAAGGTTCTACAGCTGCACCATGTAGAGCATTCTGACTGGTTGCATCACTACCTGGTATGGCAACTACTTGGCCTCCGACCGCAAGGCACTACAGAGAGTAGTGCGTATGGCCCAGTACATCACTGGGGCTACGCTTCCTGCCACCCAGGACCTCTATACCAGGCGGTGTCAGAGGAAGGCCCTAAACATTTTCAGACTCCAGCCACCCTAGTCATAGACTGTTCTCTGCGCTACCTCGCGGCAAGCTGTACTGGAGCGCCAAGTCTAGGTCCAAGAGGCTTCTAAACAGCTTCTACCCCCAAGCCATAAGACTCCTGAACATCTAATCAAATGGTTACCCAGACTATCTGCATTGCCCACCCCCTGTTTTACGCCGCTGCTACTCTGTTATTTTCTATGCATTGTCACTTTAATAACTCTACCTACATGTACAGTGGGGCAAAAAAGTATTTAGTCAGCCACCAGCCACCAATTAGTCAGCCATCAGTGGTCTTGTATGTCTTCCACTTCCTAATAATTGCTCCCACAGTTGATTTCTTCAAACCAAGCTGCTTACCTATTGCAGATTCAGTCTTCCCAGCCTGGTGCAGGTCTACAATTGTGTTTCTGGTGTCCTTTGACAGCTCTTTTGTCTTTGCCATAGTAGAGTTTGGAGTGGGACTGTTTGAGGTTGTGGACAGGTGTCTTTTATACTGATAACAAGTTCAAACAGGTGCCATTAATACAGGTAACAAATCCTGTGGAGGACAGAGGAGCCTCTTAAAGAAGAAGTTACAGGTCTGTGAGAGCCAGAAATCTTGCTTGTTTGTAGGTGACCAAATACTTATTTTCCACCATAATTTGCAAATAAATTCATTTCTTTTTCATTTAGTCTGTCATAGTTGAAGTGTACCTATGATGAAAATTACAGGCCTCTCTCATATTTTTAAGTGGGAGAACTTGCACAATTGGTGGCTGACTAACTACCTTTTTGCCCCACTGTACATATTACCTTGACTAACCCGGTACCCCCTGTATATAGTCTCGCTATTGTTATTCTACTGCTGCTCTTTAATTACTTGTTCCTTTTATTTCTTATTCTTATTTTTTAAACGGCATTGTTGGTTAGGGGCTTGTAAGTAAGCATTTCACTGTTCTATTCGGTGCATGTGACTAATAAAATTTGATTTGGCGGTGGTTGTGTGATGGTTTGGGGCTTCTTTGCTGCCTCAGGTCCTGGATGACTTGCCTTAACAGAAGGAACCAGTCATTCTGCAGGAGAATGTCAGGCCATCCGTCTGTGAGCTGAAGTGCAGCTATTTCATGCAGCAAGACAATGATCCAAAACACACAATTAGCCTACATGAAAATGGTTAAAAAGCGACACATTTGAAGTTTTGGAATGGCTTAATACCAATTCAAATGTCGTGGCAGGATTTGAAACGAGCAGTTCATGCTTGAAAACCCACAATCGTTGCTGAGTTAAAGCAGTTCTGCATGCAAGAGTGGGCCAAAATTCCTCCTCATTGATGTGAGAGACTGTTTAACAACTTCAAGAAGCATTTGGTTGCAGTCATTGCCGCTAAAGGTGGCCGCTAAAGGTGGCACAGACAGGTATTGAGTGTAAGGGGGCAATTTCTTCTTTACAAAGGGGAATTAGGTGTTGCATAACTTTAATTGAATAAATCAAACACGTTTTTTAAAATGTGGTTATTTGTCAACTCCGTTTCGCTTGATCTAATATTAGGTTTTGGTTGAAGATCTGCTAACATTCAATATAAATGAATATGCAAAAAAAAACAGATCAAATCAGGAAGGGGGCAAAAACGTTTGACTATATATGTGTTTTTAAATACTGTGTGTGTGAATCTAAGCTCTCTCTTTCGTCTTACCTCTAGGGGGCCCACCAATGTACAGAATGCCTGCACTACCAGGATGGGGAGGTGTGTGTGGAGAAATGTCCCAGTGGGTTGAAGGAGGAGCAGCACACTGTGTGGAAATACAGCAACGCCACGGGCCACTGCCTCTCCTGCAACACCAACTGCACACTCTCGTGAGTGTACACACACACACACACACACACACACACACACACACACACACACACACACACACACACACACAGATGTAACATGAGACATATACACACACAAACACACAGGCATGTGAACATGCACACACAGGCATGTGATCGCAAACACACACACATAAATGGGCATGTGAATGCAAACACACACACATAAATGGGCATGTGAATGCAAACACACACACACAAATAGGCATGTGATCGCAAACACACACACACAAATGGGCATGTGACTGCAAACACACACCAACTTAAACACACACACCGATATGACATGAGATATATATACACACATAAACAGCTGCGTGAACACACACACAAACAGCCGCGTGAACACAAACACACCACCACCAAAACTGCACAATGCTAATGCTGCTTTTTCTTTCTTAGGTGCACTCAGAAGGATGAAAGAGGCTGCCCCATCCATACTAAAACAGGGTAAGGTTTTCCATCACAAATATCTGTCATGCTCTGCAATACTCTTAACTGATATCCCATTGTCTTTCTTTTTCAATACTTTTCTTTATTCTCCAAGCCACACCCACCACGTTGGTGCTGTTTCTCCCCTCTACCCAACTATCTCCCATTCTCTCTTATCCAACTGTCGTAAAAATAAATTGTGATCTTTTATCTCTCCTGCTCTATAACCGAAGTTCTCCAGTGTCATCTTTGAGCCTGTTGTCCTGTTGCTCCGAGGATTACTTACACCTGCTTCAATGCATTCACAAAATATTCACAAGGAAGCCAAGAGGGTTTATGTATGTGTAGTAGCATTAGTAAAAGTAGTAGGTACTTGATGAATATGAATGTTGCTCTCTGTCTTTCCAGGCCGGGCACTTCGATCGCGGCTGCGGTGGGCGGGGCGGTGCTCTTCCTCATCCTCTTGGGTCTGCTGGTGTTCTACCTACGCCGACAGAAACAGCTTAAGAGGAAGGAGACATTGAGGAGGATCCTCCAGGAGCATGAGGTGGGTGTGGACACTGCCATGACACATGGGGCTGGCGCGAAGCATCATGGGGGGGGTTGTTCAAAAGACAGAATTTGGAAAATGATTAATGCGAAGCTTGTAAATGATGTCTTTGTAATATCAGTAGGTTACTACTTGTAAAGATCATACAATATGTTAATAAGCTGTCTGTCTTATAGTTACAGGGGTTAAAGTTCTGTCACTGCGACGGATTTCATTCATATGGATTCGTCTTTTTGTATTTTTTTAATACATTATTGTCCTAAATTATCCTCTTTCCCGAAGAGCATGGTCATGCTTTTAAAACATTTTTTTGTTTATTTGATTTTTTTTATACATGAAAGGGGATGTTAACTTGGCCCCAGACAATTGTTCTTCTATAACCCCTGTAGTTAATGTCGTAGGTCTTGTCGTAAAGCGTGATAAAAGTTTCAGTTCTAAGTGAAAGAGTCGGTGATTGCAGTTCTAGTTTTAACTGCAAACATGATGGGAATCTTCTCTCTGTTTGTAGCTGGTGGAGCCTCTGACTCCCAGCGGAGCCCTGCCCAATCAGGCCCAGATGCGCATCCTCAAGGAGACCGAGCTAAAGAAGCTAAGAGTTCTGGGCTCAGGAGCCTTCGGCACTGTTTACAAGGTGTGTGTGCAAGCGTCTGTCTGCCTTTGCGTTGTCTATAAGATACCCTCATACCAATCGAATATGTTGAAAATTAATATAACATTGATTGTCAACATCGTTTATTGAAATTCAAACTTTTTCTAAAGTTACTATGTTATTATGGCATAATTATAATGTGAATATACTCATTCCAGGGGGCGTGGGCTCCTGATGGGGAGAATGTGAAGATCCCGGTGGCCATCAAGGTTTTGCGGGAGAACACTTCGCCCAAGGCCAACAAGGAGATCCTGGATGTGAGTTTTGGTATCAACCCATCCTTCTTTTAATGAATCCTTACACACAGACTCTCACTGTCTGTCTCGCTCTTTCTCTCTTTCTTTAACACACACACACACACACACACACACACACAGGAGGCGTACGTAATGGCCGGTGTGGCCAGTCCCTATGTGTGTCGTCTGCTGGGTATCTGCCTGACCTCCACAGTTCAGTTGGTCACCCAGCTCATGCCATACGGCTGCCTGCTGGACTACGTCCGAGAGAACAAGGACCACATCGGCTCCCAGTACCTCCTCAATTGGTGTGTGCAGATAGCGAAGGTGAGGCTACGAGAGATATGATCTGTCCATCATTCGTTCGTCCGTCTGCATGGGATCATAATGGCTATGGGTGTCATTTCTTATTTTGTGTCTGTGTGTGTATGTTTAGGGGATGAGCTACCTGGAGGATGTGCGTCTTGTGCACAGGGACCTGGCAGCACGTAACGTCCTGGTAAAGAACCCCAACCACGTCAAGATCACTGACTTTGGCCTGGCTCGCCTGTTGGACATAGACGAAACAGAGTACCATGCTGACGGAGGCAAGGTATGGCTGTGTGTGTGTTTTTATATAGACACACACACACACACACACTGAGTGTACAAAACATTAGGAACTTTCCATGACATAGACTGACCAGATGAATCCAGGTGAAATTTATGATCCCTTATTGATGTCACCTGTTAAATCCAGGCTGTTAAATCTGACCTTGTTACCTTCCAGAAAGCCCTAGTTGGTTTAAAACTTGTACTTAATGCGTGCAAGACTAAATACATGTTGCAGGGCTGCCAATGTGAATTCCATTGCCCAATGACACAGCCCCTAGTTGTGCCAATTTCCTGCAATTCTACATATTCTGACAAGGCTTAGGCCAATGACCAGAGTGGATTTTTTTTTAATAGATTTTTTTTAAACACATGTCAGGTGTATTTAGGAATACTGTTACTTTGAGTATGCTAATATTTTTTTGGGGTGGTTTGACACTTTTTCAGACAGTAATTAAATGAGATGGGGAGACAGGAAAATGGGAGAAACATTGGGAAGGTTGGGTGCAGGGATTGATCCCTGTTCTCAGGTGGAAAGCTGTATGTGACACGTGCCGAGGAGTGTTCCCACTACAATAAAGCTCTGCATAGGAAATACTCGTATTAATAGTTGATGGCAGTGTGTAACCAAATCATAAATTGTATTCTCCTTGTCCATGGACTGCTTTTAAGGTAAGGACACAATCATTTTGTATTTTGGGTAAACTATCTCTTTTAAAATAGGGCTGAAAGAAAATCCTGCTTGCTCTCCAGGAGAGTTGGCCACCCCTGATGTTTCCCAAGTGCTGGTTGTTCGAAAATGTTCTCGTAATAACTATTTATTTCTCAAAATCACCCAACCTTCAAGAAAAGTCTAATGAATATCAACATTCAGGTGGTTTATGCAGACCAGTTGAAGATCCTTGCCATCATCTTATTCTACATGTACAAAATATGATGTGTTAATGAGTTGTGAGTCCCCCTAAAATGTCAAAAATATTTTTTGATTCCTGGAGCATTCAATATCCAATGCTTATTTGTATGACATATTCAAAACTGTCCACGAATGGCTGGAAAAATACATAGCCTCATATAATATATTTTCAAAGACACAAGTATGCATATCAGATTTCAAATATGTGATTACACCTGCAACATTGGGGAAAATCTCATCAAGAAGAAGTGGAATAATAAAATAACTGTGGGGAATAACAGTAGTGTTCTTGCTGACAAGCAGAGTAATTACCCTACATTATTGCCCAATGTAAAAAAAATAGTTCCCACTGATTAAAGTAAATATATAATAAAATCTCCTGAAGATAAGATAAAATTTTGTTTCTATTGATTGTCTCCCCCCCCTCTAAAATTAAACAAAAAAGAATGACACATTTCTTAGTTCACAACCTGTTCGACAATATGATTTTCATAGTTACAAATCGGGTCACCCTACCAAACTTCCCTGCAAAAACATGCTCTAGTTCTGTCTGCTGCCTTTTTTTTTGTCACAGCCTAAATGCCAATCACCAAACCAGGGGACTAATGAAAATGTGGATGACATGCTGACAAAAGGCTGCGTTCTGCAATAGGGGTGGGAGTAACCGCAATTACATTTTGCTGACATGGTACATTAAACAGCGCTTCCATGCTGCTATTTTTACAGTTTTATAAACTCAGAGGATAACGTTCTCTCTCTCCATTCAGCTCCACTCTAACCTTGATGGGCGTTTCTTTAAAACATGCATCCAATCCCCTTGATCCCTAACATAACTAGACTAATCATATGCTTCAATCATATGCTTCAATAATCTGCGGTTCACCGGGCTGTGGCAAAGTAGGACAATGATAGAGGTTCCGGTCGTGATGTTAAATTTCAGGCGCAGATGTTCCGATTTCAAAACGATTTGGAGCACAGATGAAAGTTAATGCACTTACTATAATGGACTAATTAGAAAAATAAAAGCACTTTTCAATGCGTGAGATAATCGAGGTGTGTCGTAAGAGTGTGCAAAGAGGGTCAAATGCATGTGTCTCAGGGCCAATGCGTGAGAGTTGGCAGCTCTGGTGTTCTTTTTAGTTCTCGCAAGAATGTTTCAGATGGATACATATGTATTCATTGGATTGTTCTAGGGCTGGAACCAGTTTGTTATTACTTTACCTTCTATAATGGTATTTCTATGTTTGTTTTGTTAAATGTGACATGCAACTCTGGCGTGTGTAATATCCGTTTTTTAATGGTTTACTCCATTTGCTACTTTTCTCCCTCTCCCCCTGCCGCTTCCCAAATCAAGCTCTGCCCCATGTCACTCAAGGAGAGCGCAGTTGCTCAACCAAGATGTCACTAGCACTTTCTTACCATTAATTCTGCAAGATGTTGGTGACAAGGAGGCTGCTTTCTACAAGCGTTAACTACATTATTATCTATCATTATATATAACTACATTATTAGTTTGTGTATCTTACTGTCTGCAAACTACTGTCTGCTAGTTTTTCTGTTCATAGCAAGTTCCAGCTCAAATAAATTGTTAGCCGCTAATCGCTAGTTAGATTATGTAATGAGTCAGCTTGCTCACACAGCCAGGTTGTTTGTGCAATGGTATCTACTAAATCAGAGAAGAATAGACGAAGCATGAATATATTAGCTAGCTACACGAGGTAAGAAAACATGTAATGTAACCTCTAATGAGAGTCCCCTGGAAACACTGACCAACACTTTGGTTTCTACCCTGTCAGTAATTCCTCCATGGCTTATTCATTCATTGTCATGTCAAACAACAATTTATTCAAGGTGCTGCCCACTATATTCCAACTTTAGAATTGGATAAAACATTCGATTTCCATGAGTTCACCAATTAACTGGGCCTAGATTATTTTGCCCATATTATGCAGCTCTGTGGGGCACTGTGTGGAAATAATAACAAAGTGCAGGAAATCAAGAAATGTATGAAAATGCAGAAAGTTATTTTGGTTTGAAGTTGGATTGAACAGTATAAAACATTCAGAATAGAGAAAGCTCCATTTTGAAATCACTTATAATGTATGTTTCCACCCTAGGGTCATGAACTTCTCATAAATGTATTTAAAACCTTTATTATTCATAAAACCTAAAATAACGGCAAATACTGTAAAATATTTGAAAAATCTAGTGATACGAAATTTTGGCCATATCACCCAGCCCTAGATGATTCTCCCATTTATCAGGTTCCCGCCTACAAATCTGCGCATTTGGATTAACAAATACTTCATGTTTAAAATACAAATATGGATGAGTTAGTTAAAAAGCTAAGATTTTAAAGTGGGCTTTTTTAGAAATAGATCTTCCCTCTCCCTAAATTAAAAAATTGTATAGTCAACTTTCCTGCCAGTTCATGATTATGGTGACACCATTTACCAGATTGCAGAAGCTACCACTCTTAAACTTTGTATGCCGTTTACCATAGTGCCATTCATTTCATCACTGGTGACCGTCTTAATATTTAATACCACTGCGTCCTGTATCAAAAGGTGGGCTGGTCCTCATTAAAGTCCTGTCGATCAATTTATTACTCCCTTTTTGTTTATAAAGCCCTACTACACAAGCTTCCAACTTACCTAACTTTGTTTATTAAAGTTTTAAAAATATATGAGATAACCAACCCTGTGAGCGGGTTTGGTCACTCGAGGTGTCTCAGGTCTCTACCGAATTAGGTAAATCTGCTTTTAGTTTTAATGCACATCATTGCTGGAACCAACTGCAAAATACACTGCAATTGGATGCTCTGATGCCGCTTGGGCAACTTAAAATATTAATTGGGGAACTGTTTGCGGAGGAATAATTCTGTTTTTTTTTTATTGTTTGTTGTGCTATTATTTAGTTTGTTTTTGTACTGATCTGATTTTTATTAGATTTTGTCTATGAATTGTATGTGCAGGGCTTCTTTGAGAAAGAGACCCTGGTCTCAATGGTGAATCCCTGTTTAAAAATAAATAAATATAGATGATGGGGAGGAGACGGGTTAAACAAGAAATTTTAAGCCATGAGACAATTGAGTCATGGATTGTGTATTTGTGCCATCAGATGGTGAAGTTTTGTATTTTATTTAACCAGGCAATGGGAAAGACAAAATATTTAAGTGCCTTTGAACAGGGTATGGTAGTAGTTGCCATGCGCACCGTTTTGAGTGTGTCAAGAACTGCAACGTTGCTGTTTTTTTTTAAACGCTCAACAGTTTCCTATGTTTATCAAGAATGGTCCTCCTCCCAAAGGACATCCAGCCAACTTGACATAACAAACTGGGGGATCCCGTTGGCCCCGACGAATTGAGACTGTTCTGAGGGCAAAATGGTGTGCAACTCAATATCAGGAAGGTGTTCCTAATGTTTTGTTCACTCAATGTGATGTATCTGTGCTCTTCAGGTGCCTATTAAGTGGATGGCGTTGGAGTCTATCCTCCACAGGAAGTTCACCCACCAGAGTGATGTGTGGAGCTACGGTCAGTCTAGACACTTCTAACCCATCTTGATACACATACTTAATATATAAATAATGGCACTAAGCATTTAAATATTCACTAAGACGGCAACGTCGACTGTTATTTCAGACTCAACAGTACCTCTGCAGAACAATTGCCATAATGCGTATGCAACAAGGCACTCGTATCGAATCGAATAGCAATAGTTTGTTTACAAAAACCTGTACCACAGGTTTTAGTGCCCACAACTGTTTATCTATAGCTCTGAATAAAGTCCGCAAACTGAGTGTGAGATATAACATTTAAATGGCCGCCATGTTGGCACCAAATATTCAAAGACTACCTTCTAGTTTGAATAGACTGTTATTGCCATAACATCACACATGACAAAACAACAGTTTATTATAGAATACTACAGTACTTACTGTAGAATACTATACTACACACTGTAGTATCCCTCGATCATGTGTAGTACTTACTATAGAATGTTGTGGTATACTGTAGAATATTACAGTAACTACTACAGTATTATCTGCAAATATACACTGTAGTAAAAAATACAGTAATGTCTGCAAACACTACACTTTTTTAACGATAGTAAATGCTAAATTGTTGAATTTGAATGCATACTGCCAATCCCCCCCCCCCATAATCACAATTTGTGACACCCATAAGTGATAAACCTACATGCCAAATATAGACCACATTGTGTTCCCTACAGGTAATAGAAATAGGGAGCAGAAGCTCTGAACTATCCATTCACACCCTAGTCCTACCTAAAGGTTAAGGAAAATGTGCTCTTTTAGTATTTCTCCTAAAGGAGAAAGCCACCTCTATGTAAAAGATAATACTACAAAAACACTGTAGTAAATACTACATTTATGTCTGCAAAAACACTACAGTATAGAACAGTCAGCAAAAATACTCAAGTGAATACTACAGTAAAGTCTGCAAAAACACTACAGCATTTATACCATAGTACACCATACTGTTTTTGTAATGTTGGATGGAGCATTTGGAACCATCTCTATCTGCAACTGTATCTGCAACTGTATCTCTCGATTTCATTAGGGGTGACTGTTTGGGAGCTGATGACCTTTGGGGCCAAGCCCTATGACCTGATCCCGGCACGAGACATCCCAGAGCTGCTGGAGGGGGGCGAGAGGCTCCCCCAGCCCCTTATCTGCACCATTGACGTCTACATGATCATGGTCAAGTGTAAGTGGCACCCCAAAATCAAAGTTTGTTGACACAGCTCATAGGCCAATACTCCAAATAAATGGAAAAGACTCATCCATTCAAGTCTTTTTTAAAGCGCAACACAAATTAAATGTATTTAATTGATAGTATAGTTCAGACTATACTGTGTCTGTGTTTGATACACAGGCTGGATGATTGAACCAGACAGCAGGCCTAAATTCAAGGAGCTGGTGACAGAGTTCAGCGCCATGGCACGAGACCCACCTCGCTACGTAGTCATCCAGGTGTGTGTGTGTCTGTTGTTGTCTCTGTGTATGTTGCCGTCTGTCCGTCTGTGACTGGGTGGCTGTGTGTGTGCGTGCTTGTAGACATGCTTGATGTGTGGATATTGTTTGCCAGTCTGTGACATGAGTATGAGTGGAATCTGTGTGCCTGTTTGCTTACCAGCTTACTTAATTTCCTAAATCATTCCTTTCTTCTTCTCCCTCCCTCCCTCCCTTCTCTCTCTCGACAGAATGATGACAAGATGAGTTTGTCCAGTCCGGTTGACAGTCAGTTCTTCAGGATGCTACTGGAGGAGGAGGGAGCGGAAATCAGAGACCTGCTGGATGCTGAGGAGTACCTGGTGCCCCAGCCCAACTTCTTCAGACCCCAAGCGGAAACCTCGGGCCCCAACGGCCCCTCACGACACCACTCACACAGGGTCAGTACTCAACTCACTTTGTCCTCTCTGAATTATTTCCTCTGCCAATTCCTCCCATTTACCCTTTTCTTCTGTCCTGTCTGTCTTTGGAACGATCACTTAGCCTCTACTTGCGACCTCTCCTGTTCTTCCTTCATTTCCTTCCGTTCTCCATCTTTCCCCCTCCTCCTGCCCCTTCCCTCTCCCCTTTTGCCTCTTCTTCCCCTAATTGTAAGTTTCCTTGAGATCTACTTTCTCACACACACACACACACACACACACTCTCTCTCGCTCTCTCGCTCTCTCTCTGTGTCTCTCTCGCTCTCTCGCGCTCCCTCTCTCTCTCTGTGTCTCTCTGTGTGTGTCTCTCTCTCTCTCTCTGTCTCACACACAAACTCTTCTTCCACCCCCTCAGAGTACGGACCATGGATTGGACAGCGAGCCCTCCATGGCGGGCGGCCCGAGAAGCATGTACTCCTCGGTGAGCACCCTGGGGCGCAGCCAGTACCCCACTCTGCCCATGGGGGCCAGTGCCACCTCCAATGGGCCCTGGAACCCCCATTACCCCTCCCTCCTGGCCCGCACCACCTCACACCTCTCTACGGGGGGACACTCGGACTCTGTGTTCCTGGACGGGGGTCCAGATGACGCCCCAGCGAGCCCCGGGCGCTATTGCAAAGACCCCACCTTCCCCAATGGAGGAGAGAGCGACCTGGAGACGGATGGACCGTCACCGATGCATCATTATAATCATCTTAATCATCACTCGCTGCCCCGTAGGGGTAATGCGTATAATCATAATCACGCGTTACCAGGTGAGTTAGGTCATAGACAGTACACAATAGACCTGTGCTGTTTTGCCTGGTCCACAGGAACCAATGGATTAGCAGTGGTGTGAAGTACTTAAGTAGAAATACTTAAAGTACTACTTAAGTAGAGTTTTGGGGTATCTGTGTTTTGGGGGTAACTTCTACTCCACTACATTCCTAAAGAAAATAATGTACTTCCCATGGGGGCCAGCGCCAAATAAGTATATATAAATAAGCATATATAAAATCGAAGACTTTTAGACTTTTACTCAAGTAGTATTTTACTGGGTGAGTCATTTTCTATTAAGGTATCTTTACTTTTACTCAATTTTGTCAATTGGGTACTTTTTTCACCACTGCGGATAAGTGCAGTGGATAAGTGTAAACTTACCCCTTGCATCTGGAACTCTAAGCAAGCTCAAGCAAATGCTCAAGTATTTGAAGGAAAACAAATTGTATTTGAACTCCGGTCTGAATACACACATTCATCTACTTATACGTGGTGCTTAAAAACATCTGTGCAAGTCATAATCAGTGTTCTCCCTATTAATTTGTTATTCACGTAATATGGCTGTGCCTTCACCTGTACTTCTTTATGTTCAAAGACTACCATTTTAAAAATATATAATTATAAATTCAATCTGTATATCTCTGTGAAACTACATATCTGAACTATTCTCCTCTCCTCATTCTCCTCCCCCAGAGTACATCAACCAGGAGGTGCAGGACCTCCGGCCAGGGGCCGTCGAGCGCCCCAGCACCCTGCCCCGCAAGGGAGCAGCCGAGAGGCATCGGCACCTCCCCAATGGCCTGAGCTCGGGACACAGCGTGGAGAACCCGGAGTACCTGGTCCCCATGATGACCTCCGGCTCCACCTCTCCTGCCTTCGACAATCCCTACTACCTGGACCTAGTGGCTAAGGCTGTGGCCGGAGGGGGTGGTGGTGGGGAGAGGGATGGGGGGCCTAACCCTCCTCCCAGGCAGGTGAATGACTTTGTGACGCCCACGGCAGAGAACCCAGAGTACCTGGGCCTAGCAGACACCTGGAGCGGCCAGAGAGAGCACACCTGATGAGACTGACAGGAAGTGATGTGAGGAGGCATGAACCTGGGTTACGGACAGGGGATAGGGTAGCTACTGCTGTAGAAAAGGAGGAGCGTGGGAGGGATGGAAGATGGGAACGAGTGTGTGTGTGTGTGTGTGTGTGTGTGAGATACGGGGTATGTGAGGACTGTGTGTGTGTGTGTGCCTGTGTGCATGCATTTGAGAGAAAATGCATTAAGAGTGAATGCACGTTGAGAATCTGAGATTAAGTTTGCATGAGTGGGAACTAGTGTGTGATTGCGTGAATGGAGGTGTACTGTTTGGAGTAGCAGTCACAGGGCTGCCAGCCAGAGGATGTCCAGCTTGTATCCCCTGAAATCCTGGGGTGTTACACAACACCACCCAATACAATGTAGCATTATCAGAGGGACGTTGTTATTATTAGCATGTGTGTGTGCTGAACTTGTTTCAACGCTCACCAAGGTTTCTTTCTTCCTTGTCTCCCTACGGTAGCACCTCAATGTCAACATTTTTAACACAGCCTCGGAAACAACACGGAGTACTTTGAAGGCCGAGGAAATTCACTCACCGGAAATAAACAGTTCTCAAATCCTGACTATATGGTACTACTAGCAGGCAAAAGACGGACAGCACCGCAATATCTAAATATTTTAAGTAATCTCATGATAAATGGGAGAATAATCCAAGTAACACTGGACTAGGGATATAAAATTTGAAATATTTCAGTTTTTAGATTTATTTTATTGAACGTTATCATTCATGTTTGTGTGGTATATTGTCATATTTGTGCGTGAATCATTATGTGAGTGTCTGATTCCCTTATCCTTTCCTTCTTGTAATCATACATATAAGGCATTGCTCGTCTTCCTGGTTTTATGGGTGGAAAATGTACAACACACTAATGTGTGGGGTTTCAGACAAAACTGGTTGTAAATGTATTTAACCTATTTTAGCAAGGGGTCCCATTGAGACCAAGGTCTCTTTTTCCAAGGAAGCCCTGTGTATGATGTCTTTTCAACCATTTTCCCCCACCGGTAAGCCATTTATATGCTTATGAGGAAGAAGTTTAATATTCTGGTGAGCAGCTCGAAGACCTGATGGGGCTCGGTACAATCAAAGCCATTTTGTTTGGCCAAGAGAAAGGGCTTTGTTGACCATCTTACCGACGTCTGTCCACCACGACACTACTACTACACCACCACTACATTATGCATTTAGAAGATCGACATTGTGTGCCAGGGAAGACGTGTTCATTAATGTGGCTTTAAAATGGTAGATTGGCATATAGAAGACCAGGGGGGTTTGTGTAAGCTTGGACTTTGTGCAATGTTCTTGATAAGTTCTTTACAACATACCAGTGACATTTCTGGGAAAGGTACTACTGTATGAAGAATTCCAGGTTTTCAGCTGAATAGTGGAAAACCACATTGGCAAAAGTTTCACATTTTTCATTTGAAAAGGTTATTTGTGTTTTAATTTCAGTTGCTTACAATGCAGTATGTGCAATACACGCACTGCATAACTCCCAAAGTTTCCAAGATAGGGTCCAGTGTTATTCTTCCACTGTGTCCCAAACTTTGTCATCGTGGACGCCCAAGAAAAGTGAAGATTGAGTTCTAATACTACGGTTGAATATTTTGAGAATTTGTTTGTCCCTGAAGTTGGAAGAAACCAATGTATTTTTATTCACATGAGACATGTTTATATTCTTGCGTGTGATTCTGAAGAGGGAAATGTGTCCCTCGTTGTTGTTGTTGTTGTTTTTGATAATCAATGCATAGTTCAGATTCCTCTGGGCAACAAGCCCACACTTCTAGTTAATAATCGACCGCATTTTTTAAACGGCGATTTACATGTTAAAGGCCCAGTGCAGTCAAAAATGTGCTTTCTCTCTGTTTTATACATATTTCCACACTGAGTTTGGAATAATACTGTGAAATTGTGAAAATTATGATAATGCCCTTTTAGTATATGAGCTGTTTGAAAAGACAGCCTGTTGTGGTGGGATGGAGTTTTTGCATGCCTACTACCAGGCAGTAAATGAGTTAATAGACCAACTTGAACGAGTTCCAAAATTCTACCAATGACAGCTAGTTTTCAGTTTTCCCCTCCCCACTCACCACTCCCAGACAGCCCTAGCAAAATTCTTATTTGAGAAATTGCTCTTTGCTAAGAATCTGTTTGTTTATTTTTGACCATTTTAATTGAAAACAATCACAGTAAGGTTCTAAATGGTTACCCAGAAATGATTTGATATTGTGATAAAAACGGCTGCATTGGACCTTTAACTTCTCTGGCTGTGAGGCGGGATACTGACAAGTCAATGGAGCCATTGTTTCTTTATGGATGTGTGGGAAGATCAATGACTCCCCTACCAACTGTCCCCTCCACCACCAGTGAACATGCTTCTGCTTTGAAAAGAGGGAGAAATCCTGGGTTTTCTGGTGTGAATGCCTTGGAGTTGGCATGGAGGAGGGGCTGGGAACTATCCCACATTTTTGAATGGGGGGCGGAGGGGTTGTATGGATTCAGAGACTTTTAAACACGTGACCTGAAAGGAATGAATAACTGCAACGCTTTTGACAGGAAATCACCATTTTGCCCCTATTCAGCCAAATGTTTGTTCCCAAGATCTATATTGGTTCATCATGGATTGAGGTGCTTGCACATTTGTTTTTATGAGAAAACACTCTTGGAATCCAAGGTACTTTACAAGTGCCAATTAATCTTTGCTGGTTACTTTCCTGATAGTGACCAAAACAATGAGTTATGTGTGTCAGTGTCGGGTGGGGATGGTTAAAGTATTCATCGATTAAATTTTTTTTATTTTTTTTTTAAATTATGACTTTAAAAAAAACCCATCTTCCCCGGGGTAATTGGCACCAGCACTAGCCACATTTGTTTGGAATCTTGTTGTCCTCGTATGGGTAAGCTTACAATTTTAGCCGCTTATAAATGTGTTGCTTTTGTTTCTGAAGCATTTGGGATGTCTTAACAAATTTGATCGATATTGATTATACAACTCCGAAGTTACGGCCAATAGCTTTTCATACAACCAGCAGTTTTGTACTCGTAGAATTTAGACAAGCTTTGTCAGCCGTTTCTGATGAGCCATTGACATCGTTTATTTTTATTTTTACATACAGTATATTGACAGTCATTCCCTTCCACGTGCTGTAAAAGTTTCATGACTCTAGGACCAATCAAAGTCATTCAAAATACCTTGAGGTTCCAAAACTATAATAAACTTTTTTTTTTTGTTCAATTCCTGAAAAGTTCACTTTTTGGAGATACAAGGTTTTCCAGTGACGATATGAGAAATCTGAGTTTAGTGCTATTTTACAATGCCAGAGATTTCAGACAAGGGCAAAAAAACACTAAACTTGGAGGAGCAACCACACAACTCCAGATTCTTACTCCCATCCACATCAATTAATTTAGGCTTGGGAAGCCTTAATCAGTGGGCTCATCAGCCAATCAGCAACTAAGTTAATCACAGAGGCGTAAGCAATCCAAGCTGACCCTTCAGGACTGGGGTTTCCCTCCCTCTACATGAAGTTCTGCACTCTGACACTGTATCTGTGTGTGCGTGTTTGAGATCGACTACATTGCTGTCGGAGATTGCAGACTGACTGATCTACAAATCAACTTGCATCCTGAATGACTACTCACTATGATTTGTGGATAAGTCCACCTGCAGTTGCTAACTGCAATGTAGTTGATCTAAAAAACACACAAGTTCAACAGCCTCTACCCTCCCCAAGTCTCCCCTTAAAACAAATTAATGTGAAGATGGAACCGCAGGTGGCATTTTGTACTTTTTCTTGTGAATATTTTTTATATACAGTACCAGTCAAAGGTTTGGACATACCTACTCATTCAAGGGTTTTTCTTTATTTTTTACAATTTTCTACATTGTAAAATAAAAGTGAAAAGAGAGAAACTATGAAATAACACACACGGAATTATGTCGTAACCAAAAAAAGTGTTAAACAAATTTGGGCTGCAATCTGGGGTGCAGTTAACTCCAATGAGCTTATCCTCTGCAGCAGAGGTAACTCTGGGTCTTCCTGTCCTGTGGCAGTCCTCATGAGAGCCAGTTTCATCATAGCGCCTCAAAGTTCTTGACATTTTCTGAATTGACTGACCTTCATGTCTTAAAGTAATGATGTACTGTCTTTTCTTTTTGCTTACTTGCGCTGTTCTTGCCATAATATGGACTTGGTCTTTTACCAAACGGGGCTATCTTCTGTATACCACCCGACCTTGTCACAACACAACTGATTGGCTCAAACACATTAAGAAGGAAAGAAATTCCACAAAAGGACTTTTAACAAGGCACCCCGATTAATTGAAATTCATTCCAGGTGACCACCTCATGACGCTTGTTGAGAGAATGCCAAGTGTGTTCAAAGGGTGACTACTTTGAAGAATCTCAAATATAAAATATATTTTGATATTGTTTAACACTGTTTTGGTTACTACATGATTCCATATGTGTTATTTCATAGATTTGATGTCTTCATTATTATTCTACAATGTAGAAATAGTAAAAAATAACGAAAAACCATTGAATGAGTAGGTGTGTCCAAACTTTTGACTGGTACTGTACATTGAGGGTTTGTCCGATTGGGATGTTTCCTACCTATCAGTGAGCCAAAGAAACATGACGTAAACATACACAATACTTGCAAGGAAGAAAACAAAAGCTTTCTGTAGGAAATATGGTTGTATGTGTACTAAACAAGCAGCTATGCTGGTGACAGTGCAGAGAGGAGTCCATATGTAAGAAAATATTTTATGAAGAAAATGTGTATTTTTTTATGTAATGATTGGTTATATACACTACTTAATACATGGGGAAAAAATCTTTCAATATTTTGTGTCTGTGTGAAATGCATTCTTAAACAGAATAAATAAATATTGTGGGAAAACATGGAATAACAGAATCTAAGAATTGCACTTTACTAACCAAGCTTTTAGATTTAAGTCAGAAGTTCGTATCAATTGATCTATAACAATGCCTAAAATAATTACTTGAAGGATAGGTTCGGTATTTTCGACATTGCAGTTATATCGTTTCTTACTCCCAAAGGAAACCATAATCCTCGGTTCGGATTTCTTAAAACAGCCAGTACTAACTTTCGTCACTGCTAACCAAAACCATTGGGAGTCATGGGGAAACCATGCAATGATATACAGTACCAGTCAAAAGTTTGGACACACCTACTCATTCAAGGGTTTTTCAAAATGTTTACTATTTTCTACATTGTAGAATAATAGTGAAGACATCAAAACTATGAAATAACACATACGGAATCATGTAGTAACCAAAAAAGTGTTAAATAATCCAAATATATTTTAGGTAGCCACTCTTTCCCTTGATGACAGCTTTGCACACTTTTGGCATTCTCTCAACCAGCTTCACCTGGAATGCTTTTCCAACAATCTTGAGGGAGTTCCCACATATATGCTGAGCACTTGTTGGCTGCTTTTCCTTCACTCTGCCATCTCAATTGGGTTGATGTCGGGTGATTGTGGAGGCCAGGTCCTTCCTGGTCAAATGGAGCTTACACAGCCTGGAGGTGTGTTGGGTCATTGTCCTGTTGAAAAACAAATGATAGTCCCACTAAACGCAAAACAGATGGGATGGCGTATCGCTGCAGAATGCTGTGGTAGCCATGTCCGTTAAGTGTGCCTTGAATTCTAAATAAATCACCGACAGTGTCACCAGCAAAGCACCCCTCCTTTATTGGTTAATACATGATTCCATATGTTTATTTAATCATTTTGATGTCTTCACTTTTATTCTACAATGTAAAAAAATAAAGCAAAAAGGATCTTCAAAAATGTGATTTTCCGTTTTACATACTTCCACACTATGAGGTTGGAATAATAGTGTGAAATTGTGAAAGTTATGATAATGCACTTTTAGTGTAAGAGCTGTTTAAAAAGTCTGCCTGAAATTGAATTCTGTTTCAGTGCGATGGTGTTTTGGTCTGCCTGGTGACAGCACCCGGCAATGAGTTAATAGACCAATAAGAACGTTTTTCTCTGCCCATAACAGCTAGTTTTCCCCTCCCCACTCAGACCACTCCCAGACAGTCCCAGCAAAAGTCTTGCTTGAGAAATTGCTCTTTGATAATTAAGAAGCCATTTTGGTTTCTTTTTTTTACCATTTTAATTTAAAACAATCACAGTATGGTACTTGTTACCCAGAAATTATTTAATATTGAGATAAAAAACGGCTGCATTGGACCTTTAACTGCTCTGGCTGTGAGGCGGGATACAGCCAAGTCAATGGAGCCATTGTTTCTCTGTTAACGTGTGGGAAGGTCAACAACTCCCCTACCAACTGTCCCCACCACCAGTTAACATGTCTCTGCTTTAAGAAGAGGAAGCAATTCTGGGTTTTCTGGTGTGAAAGTTTTGGAGGGAGGGACTGTGAACTGTCCAACGTGTTAATGGGGCTCTTGAGTGGTTGTCTGGATTCACAGAGACTTCCTGCTTTTTTAAAACATGAGATGTGAAAGGAATGAATAGCTGCATCGCTTTCGACTAGAAATCACAATTTTGCCCCTATTCAGCCAAATGTTTCTTCCCAATATCTATGTTGGTTCATCATGGATTGAGGTGCTTGCACATTTTTTTTTCATGAGAAAACACTCTTGGAATCCAATGGACGTTGCAAGTGCCAATTTTTCTTTGCTGGTTAGTTTCCTTATGGTGACCAAAACAATGAAAACAATTACAGTAAGGCAATTAAAAGCGGCAATATGTACATTTTTGGGCAACCTAACAAATTTAAATAAAGATGTGAGTTAGACTTGCTTTCAATGAAAACGACAGATTTCTAAGAAGCAGTAAAGCTGGTCTATGTGTGCTCTTTATTATGCTTCCCGTTCTTAAGTCTCGTTTTACTTTTACTTCTGGTTTTGCACACCAGCTTCAAACAGCTTTTTTTGGTTATGAAAAGTTTAGATGGTACAAGAATTCTCAACACTATACTTGCTTGTTTTGTCACAAACTAAAATTAGTCGAACTTTTCAAATTTTAGCAGCCAGGAAATTACGGAGCGATTTCTGCATATTGCATCTTTAGTTGTTACTCTGAGATTATTTAATATTGATATAAAACAAGGTTGCATTGGACATTTCAAATATATATTGTTAAGGGATATGGTATTACATTTAATTTGGAAAATAATCCTTGTTGAATATTCCAATGTGTGCTCATTCATTCATTGCGTGTGCAAATGGGTTGTATTTATTAGACACTGCACAGAAGAAAACTGACTGAAACAGGGAGGGGCTACCTTAAACTTGTCCAACAACAAACTCATGTTTTCTGTTTTAAAAGTTTTGCGACAGTGTGCACTAATGAATACAACTCTGAAAATGTGATATGTAGACCACCATTCACATTATATTCCTGACCCCTAGTTGCTGATTTTGCCCAAACATGCTCAATGGGTGACATGTCATGTCTCATCACGATATCTCTGTGCATTTAAATCGCTATCAATAAATTGCAATTGTGTTCATTGTGCATAGCTTATGCCTGCCCATACCATAACCCTGCCGCCACCTTGGGGCACTCTGTTCACAACGTTGACATCACCAAACCGCTCGCCAACATGATACCTACCATACACTGTCGTGGAAATTTCAGTACTGAGAGAGACTGTCATTTCTTCAAGCAATCATCTTTATTTAATATTGATTAATTATTGCAATAATTAGAATGGTCCGAGAGCCTACCCTTTACAGACCATGCTGTTCCTTATATAGCTGATACGAAGAATGCTCAGACATGGCTGGTTCAACCCCTCCCATATAGATTGGGGGGCACCATAAGCCACTTTGGGTTCATCCTATGGTCATCTGCCTCTGGTGTTGTCTCCCAGATGGCAGGATAATTAGGAATACTGAGGCCTTTGTTCTGTTCCTCCAGGCTCTCTCAATCTCGGTGACACCCACCACATCTTATCTATGGAATGCCAGCTGTCGGTTTTTAGGCTCCTCTCAGTTCACACAGACATTTAATAGAACATAAATGTCTCACTGTTTAGTTAAGTGTATTATCGTCAAATATCCAACAAAATCAGGTAAATGTAATTTTTCTATTACAACACGCAGTTAGCCATCTGCCTAGTACAGTAGAAACTGGGATTAATCCGTGAAGAGCACACTTCTCCAGCATGCCAGTGGCAATTGAAGGTGAGCATTTGCCCACTGAAATCGAACTGCAGTCAGGTCAAGACCCTGGTGAGGTCGGCGAGCATGCAGATGAGCTTCCCTGAGGTGATTTCTGACAGTTTGAGGAGAAATTCATTGGTTGTGCAAACCCACATTTTCATCAGCTCTCCGGGTGGCTGGTTTTAGACAGTCTAGTTCCGACAGTGCAGCAATATCTAACAAGTAATCGAACAACTCCACAACAACTACCAAATAAACAAATCAAAGTCGCTCTGGATAAGAGCGTCTGCTAAATGACTTAAATGTAAATGTAAATGAATGGAATAAGACTATATAAATATATGGATGAGCAATAACAGAGCAGCATAGGCAAGATGCAATAATGTTATACAGTATATACATATGAGATGAGTTATGCAAGATATGTAAACATTCAAATTAATATTGTAATTGCCAACTATTTACAGTGCCTTGCGAAAGTATTCGGCCCCCTTGAACTTTGCGACCTTTTGCCACATTTCAGGCTTCAAACATAAAAATATAAAACTGTATTTTTTTGTGAAGAATCAACAACAAGTGGGACACAATCATGAAGTGGAACGGCATTTATTGGATATTTCAAATGTTTTTAACAAATCAAAAACTGATGTGCAAAACTGATAGAGACATACCCCAAGCGACTTACAGCTGTAATCGCAGCAAAAGGTGGCGCTACAAAGTATTAACTTAAGGGGGCTGAATAATTTTGCACGCCCAATTTTTCAGTTTTTGATTTGTTAAAAAAGTTTGAAATATCAAATAAATGTCGTTCCACTTCATGATTGTGACCCACTTGTTGTTGATTCTTCAGAAAAAAATACAGTTTTATATCTTTATGTTTGAAGCCTGAAATGTGGCAAAAGGTCGCAAAGTTCAAGGGGGCCGAATACTTTCGCAAGGCACTGTATATATTAATGGTTGGCAATTATATGCTTAACAATAGTAAGACATATCTATCCTACCAATGCTGTGCTTCTGAGGAAGGTTGGTTCCTCTCTTCCACATTCACCCCCCATAATTGGTCTAGGTGTGTAGCCAAGTACATGAGATGGAGATAAATTGAGGAACAGAATATACCTGTATTGTTCCCAATCATCTTTTCTTCTGAGTAACTTGGTCACACGGCATAAGACATAGAGCCTCTGAGTGACCACAGGTCTTCAGTCCGTCCTGTTCTTTTACTATCTACCAAGTGTAATGTCTGCTTCCAACTCACACCCTCAAACACGTAGATCCCCTGAACGCAGCTCACTCTCCAGATCCCAATCACCTGAATTCTAATCACCTGTATGTCATTATCACACACTATTTAGTTCAGTTATTTGCATCCCATCATTGTGCGGTATTTTTTGTTTTGTGACGCACGTCTTTCTGAGCTCTGTTTTTCTCCTCCCGTGTAGGATAGTTTTTGCCTGCCTCACTAACTACGCCTTTTGCCTATTCCCTGCCTGTACTTTAGCCTATCGGATTTCCTGTTATCTACTTATTGCCGGATCTCCTGGACAACGTTACTAGCCTTTTCCCTGCCTGTACTGTGCCCTTTTGGACCCCCTGTGTATGACCTTCTGCCTGACCCAGGAACCTGCCTCCTGTGGTCCTTTGCAGTAAACATCTGCTGCTCCCTGCGCTTGAAACCAGCTCTCTGTCTCCCCTTGTGTTCATTTCACCAAGGGCAGAGCTTTATGGAGATTTTTATTTCTTTTATTATTTCACCTTTATTTAACCAGGTAGGCCAGTTGAGAACAAGTTCTCATTTACAACTCGACCTGCAGATGATGATGTGCAAGTAGAAATACTGGTGTGCAAAAAAGTAAATAAATAAATAAAAACAATATGGGGATGAGGTAGGTAGTTGGATGGGCTATTTACAGATGGGCTATGTACAGCTGCAACGATCGGTAAGCTGCTCAGATAGCGTTGTACGAGATCTTCAGTTTCTTGGCAACTTCTCACATGGAATAGCCATCATTTCTCAGAACAAGAATATACTAAGTTTCAGAAGAAAGTTATTTGTTTCATGGCCATTTTGAGCCTGTAATTGAACCCACAAATGCTGATGCTCCAGATACTCAACTAGTCTAAAGAAGGTCAGTTTTATTGCTTCTTTAATCAGCACAAGTGTTTTCAGCTGTACTAACATAATTGCAAAAGGGTTTTCTAATGATCAATTAGTCTTTTAAAATGATAAACTTGGATTAGCTAACACAACGTGCCATTGGAACACAGGAGTGATGGTTGCTGATAATGGGCCTCTGTACGCCTATGTAGATATTCCATGAAAAATCTGCCGTTTCCAGCTACAATAGTCATTTACAACATTAACAATGTCTACACTGTATTTCTGATCAATTTGATGTTATTTTAATGGTCATGGTTTTCTTTGAAAAACAAGGAGATTTCTAAGTGACCCCAAACTTTTTAACGGTAGTATATATACACACTGAGTGTACAAAACATTAAAACCACCTGCTTTTTCCATGGCATAAGCTGACCAGGTGAAAGCTATGATCCCTATTGATGTCACTTGTTAAATCCACTTCAATCAATGTAGATGAAGGGGAGTAGACAGGTTAAATAAAGAAGAAGTTTTAAGCCTTGAGACATGGATTGTGTATGTGTGACATTCAGAGGGATCATTCAGAAGTGCTTTTGAATGAGGTTTGGTAGTAGGTGCCAGGTGCACCGGTTTGTGTCAAGAACTGCAATGCTGCTGGGTTTTTCATGCTCAACAGTTTCCTGTGTGTATCAAGAATGGTCCACCACCGAAAGGACATCCAGCCAACTTGACACAACTGTGGGAAGCATTGGGAGTCAACATGGGCCAGCATCCCTCTGGAATGCTTTTGAAACATTGTAGAGCCCATGACCCAATAAATTGAGGCTGTTCTGAGGGCAAAAGGGACTCAAACTTAGGAAGGTGTTCTTAATAGTTTGTACACTCAGTGCACATATCACTGTGAATATATTACATTCCTCATGTATGGTTATATATATTTTGATATACTAAGTGTTGATATTGTGAACCTATATGGTATATTTGTACCTCCTGTTTCAGGAAATTATGTCACTGAGCACTGCCCCTACAGTAGGACATGGACATGGTTAATTTACTTTTTACTTTTAGTACCTGACTTCCTTTGATCATATGTTTCAAATGGACATAACATCCTGATTTGGCACTTTCAATACTTATATGTACCATTTGGATGTTATATATGCCATTTGGGCATGGTTCTCTGACTTTTGGATTTGGAACCTGACTTCCTATAATCATACGTTGCAAACGGACATAACATCCTTATTTGGTACTTTCAATATTTACTACAAGTGCCATATGGACATTAAATTCTCCCCATCACAACAAACATATTTTATAGTACATTTTATCAATGTGTTTCATTTTCTCTAAACATAGGTCCATGACCAGATGAACCAAAACACACATTTGTAATTTTCACTTTTTTTTATTTCATGTTCACATGGACTATGTCAAACCATGAGAGTTTGTCATGGTCATAAATATATATCAAATTCTATTTTATGACTGTTTTTCAAAACACATTACATCAGGAGGCATATTTAAACATACTGTAGTTCTTGTTGAAGAGGTCTTGAAGCTCTCTCATCAAGTTATTTGTTTTCCTGGTGGAGCTTTTCCTTCTGCCTTTAGCTGTTGTCAAAAAATAAATAAACCACATAACAATACATTTTTCAATTACGTTAATTCAGGTACATATTAAATAAAATATAATTGTATGTATTTTCCTTACCTTTTAAATGGTCGACAAATTCACTCATTGCATCGCCATGCCCCTTCATGTAATTATCGCCTTCTGTAATGAAGACTACTTCACTACCCTGTCATTTGTTTTATGGACCATAACAATGACCTCCACTCCCTCCTTTTCCAGCTTTCACACCTATATTAATAACACAAAACCATTGGGTTGTATTAATCTAAGAATTAACACTGCAAGATGTTAATGTGCACAAATCCCTGCTAAAATGCCTATAAGAACAAGATGACTGTAAGCGTGTGTATTCCCTGACTATTCACTTTCATCATGCTTACTTCTATGGTTGGTGACTGAATATGCATTATTATGTCCCTTGCATTGATGTTACAGTGATAACCTGCTGCTTCAGCTGCCTGAAGCAGCAGTGGTGCTATGGTGCTAAGCCTACATCTGCTTCATTTCACTGTTACCTTCACCTGCTTCCCTGACTTTTCTAGCCTCCTTGTCAAATTTGACTCTCTAATTGAATGGCAATGAGGACCATCTCCCAGCTACATCTTTCAAGCCACCTGATTAAAGATAAACAAGCTGTAAAACTCATCTCTAAAACAGTCAGTCCTATAATACAGACTCACTTAGTACAAAACCAGTGTTGCACCTTTACGTCAGCAATGCATCTTATACTTGGACATAGAAATGACCTGCTCGAGGATTTCCTCGACTCCCCACGTCCTCTCCTCCCATCCTCTCTCCTTTGGTAAACATCAGAGGAAAGCGAGGAGAGGAGGTGAGGAAACAAGGAATCAAATTGTTTATAAGAAATTAGACTCCTTCTCCACTAGCCCTTCTGACTCCTGATTTGATACAAGAACACCTAACAGACATTGAGTTGAAATTTAGCTAAAACATCATTCCTGATTTATGTTGTGTAAGACCACTACAATGACTTGTAAACCAGGTGGACAAAACAACACTTCTGTTCTAACAAGGAAATCCCGGCCGGCCAAACCCAACCCTAACCCGGACGACCCTGGGCAAATAGAGCGCCGCCTCATGGGTCTCCCGGTCACGGCCAGCTGTGACACAGCCTGGGATTGAACCCGGGTTTGTAGTGATGCCTCGTGCACTGCGATACAATGCCTTCGACCTCTGCGCCATTGGGGAGGCCATTCTCAGATAAATAACCTAAATTAGGTATTAGACTATTGATAAGATATTTTGTTCATCCAATGGTCCACAGACCTTGAGACCAGGCCAGATTCTGGTCAATGGCCCTGTTATAAAACATATTCCAGTCCCGCTTTAAATTACATTCAGCTTATAAAGCCTTCATAATGCCTTCATAAGCACTACGTAAATGTGTTAAAGTATCTATAACCATATTTCATGCTTTATAAAGGGTTCATAAATGTGGCATAATTGTGTGACATAATCACCAATGTCAAATGTGACATAACACACCATGTCGAATATGATATAAACATGTACTTTATAAAGGATGACATGTTGGGTTGAAGGATTGGAATGCGCTCTAAAGTGAAGTCATGTTAGTCACATTACACCTAATCTCATTCCTAGACAACGTATCAAACTTGGCCTTCATTAGTTAGGGTTAGGTTTAAAATTCAATTTTAAGAAGATACATTGTGGAAATTGAAAGGTTTTTAGCCATAATTATGACTTTTTCACTCTGTTAACTAGTGACGATGACACATACTTTACTCGGTAAGGTCACTCCTATAGAGTTCTATGTTCACTCCCACTAAGGCTAAGCATGCCTCTCCTTAATGTCAATATGCCTTGTCCATTGCTGTTCTGGTTAGTGTTTATTGGCTTATTTCACTGTAGAGCCTCTAGTCCTGCTCACTATACCTTATCCAACCTATTAGTTCCACCACCCACACATGCAATGACATCTCCTGGTTTCAATGATGTTTCTAGAGACAATATCTCTCTCTTCATCACTCAATACCAAGGTTTACCTCCACTGTATTCACATCCTACCATACCATTGTCTGTACATTATACCTTGATGCTATTTTATCGCCCCCAGAAACCTCCTTTTACTCTCTGTTCCAGATGACCAATTCTTATTGCTTTTAGCCGCACCCTTATTCTACTCCTCCTATGTTCCTCTGGCGATGTAGAGGTGAATCCAGGCCCTGCAGTGCCTAGCTCCACTGCTATTCCACAGGCGCTCTCTTTTGACGACTTCTGTAACTGTAATAGCCTTGGTTTCATGCATGTTAACATTAGAAGCCTCCTCCCTAAGTTTGTTCTATTCACTGCTTTAGCACTCGGCCAACCCGGATGTTCTAGCTGTGTCTGAATCCTGGCTTAGGAAGACCACCAAAAATTCTGAAATTTTAATTCCAAACTACAACATTCTCAGACAAGATAGAACTGCCAAAGGGGGCGGTGTTACAATCTACTGCAAAGATAGCCTGCAGAGTTCTGTCCTACTATCCAGGTCTGTACCCAAACAATTTGAGCTTCTACTTTTAAAAATCCACCTCTCTAAAAACAAGTCTCTCACCGTTGCCGCCTGCTATAGACCACCCTCTGCCACCAGCTGTGCTCTGGACACCATATGTGAACTGATTGCCCCCCATTTATCTTCAGAGCTCGTGCTGCTAGGCGACCTAAACTGGAACATGCTTAACACCCCAGCCATCCTACAATCTAAACTTGATGCCCTCAATCTCACACAAATTATCAATGAACCTACCAGGTACCTCCCCAAAGCCTTAAACACGGGCACCCTCATAGATATCATCCTAACCAACTTCCCCTCTAAATACACCTCTGCTGTCTTCAACCAAGATATCAGCGATCACTGCCTCATTGCCTGCATCCGTAATAGGTCAGCGGTCAAACGACCTCCACTCATCACTGTAAAACACTCCCTGAAACACTTCAGCGAGCAGGCCTTTCTAATCGACCTGGCCGGGGTATCGTGGAAGGATATTGATCTCATCCTGTCAGTAGAGGATGCCTGGATATTTTTTTAAAATGCCTTCCTAACCATCTTAAATAAACATGCCCCATTCAAGAAATTTAGAACCAGGAACAGATATAACCCTTGGTTCTCCCCAGACCTGACTGCCCTTAACCAACACAAAAACATCCTATGGTGTTCTGCATTAGCATCGAACAGCCCCCGTGATATGCAGCTGTTCAGGGAAGCTAGAAACCATTATACACAGGCAGTTAGAAAAGCCAAGGCTAGCTTTTTCAAGCAGAAATTTGCTTCCTGCAACACTAACTCAAAAAAGTTCTGGGACACTGTAAAGTCCATGGAGAATAAGAACACCTCCTCCCAGCTGCCCACTGCACTGAAGATAGGAAACACTGTCACCACTGATAAATCCACCATGGATGTCATAAGGTGAATGCACCAATTTGTAAGTCGCTCTGGATAAGAGCGTCTGCTAAATGACTTAAATGTAAATGTAAATGTAATTGAGAATTTCAATAAGCATTTTTCTACGGCTGGCCATGCTTTCCACCTGGGTACTCCTACCCCGGTCAACAGCACTGCACCCCCAACAGCAACTCGCCCAAACCTTCCCCATTTCTCCTTCTCCCAAATCCGTTCAGCTGATGTTCTGAAAGAGCTGCAAAATCTGGACCCCTACAAATCAGACGGGCTAGACAATTTGGACCCTTTCTTTCTAAAATTATCTGCCGAAATTGTTGCCACCCCTATTACTAGCCTGTTCAACCTCTCTTTCGTGTCGTCTGAGATTCCCAAAGATTGGAAAGCAGCTGCGGTCATCCCCCTCTTCAAAGGGGGACACACTCTTGACCCAAACTGCTACAGACCTATATCTATCCTACCAAGCCTTTCTAAGATCTTCGAAAACCAAGTCAACAAACAGATTACCGACCATTTAGAATCGACCATACCTTCTCTGCTATGCAATCTGGTTTCAGAGCTGGCCATGGGTGCACCTCAGCCACGCTCAAGGTCCTAAACGATATCTTAACCGCCATCGATAAGAAACATTACTGTGCAGCCGTATTCATTGACCTGGCCAAGGCTTTCGACTCTGTCAATCACCACATCCTCATCGGCAGACTCGACAGCCTTGGTTTCTCAAATGATTGCCTCGCCTGGTTCACCAACTACTTCTCTGATAGAGTTCAGTGTGTCAAATCGGAGGGTCTGCTGTCCGGACCTCTGGCAGTCTCTATGGGGTTGCCACAGGGTTCAATTCTTGGACCGACTCTCTTCTCTGTATACATCAATGAGGTCGCTCTTGCTGCTGGTGAGTCTCTGATCCACCTCTACGCAGACGACACCATTCTGTATACTTCCGGCCCTTCTTTGGACACTGTGTTAACAACCCTCCAGGCAAGCTTCAATGCCATACAACTCTCCTTCCGTGGCCTCCAATTGCTCTTAAATACAAGTAAAACTAAATGCATGCTCTTCAACCGATCGCTACCTGCACCTAGCCGCCTGTCCAACATCACTACTCTGGACGGCTCTGACTTAGAATACGTGGACAGCTACAAATATTTGGTGTCTGGTTAGACTGTAAACTCTCCTTCCAGACCCATATCAAACATCTCCAATCCAAAGTTAAATCTAGAATTGGCTTCCTATTTCGCAACAAAGCATCCTTCACTCATGCTGCCAAACATACCCTTGTAAAACTGACCATCCTACCAATCCTCGACTTTGGCGATGTCATTTACAAAATAGCCTCCAATACCCTACTCAACAAATTCAATGCAGTCTATCACAGTGCAATCCGTTTTGTCACCAAAGCCCCATATACTACCCACCATTGCGACCTGTACGCTCTCGTTGGCTGGCCCTCGCTTCATACTCGTCGCCAAACCCACTGGCTCCATGTCATCTACAAGACCCTGCTTGGTAAATTCCCCCTTATCTCAGCTCGCTGGTCACCATAGCATCTCCCACCTGTAGCACACGCTCCAGCAGGTATATCTCTCTAGTCACCCCCAAAACCAATTCTTTCTTTGGCCGCCTCTCCTTCCAGTTCTCTGCTGCCAATGACTGGAACGAACTACAAAAATCTCAGAAACTGGAAACACTTATCTCCCTCACTAGCTTTAAGCACCAACTGTCAGAGCAGCTCACAGATTACTGCACCTGTACATAGCCCACTTATAATTTAGCCCAAACAACTACCTCTTTCCCAACTGTATTTTATTTATTTATTTATTTTGCTACTTTGCACCCCATTATTTTTGTTTCTACTTTGCACATTCTTCCATTGCAAAACTACCATTCCAGTGTTTTACTTGCTATATTGTATTTACTTTGCCACCATGGCCCTATTTGCCTTTACCTTCCTTTACCTTCCTTCTCACTTAATTTGCTCACATTACATTTACATTTACATTTAAGTCATTTAGCAGACGCTCTTATCCAGAGCGACTTACAAATTGTATATAGACTTGTTTATACTGTATTATTGACTGTATGTTTGTTTTACTCCATGTGTAACTCTGTGTCGTTGTATCTGTCAAACTGCTTTGCTTTATCTTGGCCAGGTCGCAATTGTAAATGAGAACTTCTTCTCAACTTGTCTACCTGGTTAAGTAAAGGTGAAATAAAAAATAAATAAAAGGCCAACTTTGAATGGTTGATATCCCAGGCTTATATGTGCTGTGTGTGCAATAGCCTGGGGACGACATTACAACAAGAAACACGTACCTTGCTGAAAGGCCAACCTAAAGAAATTGAAAGTGGCTTTCTTCTGGAACCAAGTTACATGTTCCTCAGTACACAAACATGCACGCAACAAAAACAAGCCATACCGTGTGGTGTTGGGCCCATCAGGTCTTTGACACATTCACCCACTCCCCCACTGAAAGATCAACCACCATTGTAACAGGTTGTAATCAAGCCCCGGTCTCAAGCATGGGAACAGAAGAGGAATACCTAGTGCAGTAATCTCAGGTTGGACTACTCTAAATCATCTAGTTTCTGACACACACACACGCACACACACACACGCAAGCTTTGTAGGTCCATCAAGCATTTAAATACCTCTCACACCCTACAGTAACCTGTGGATCATAAGAGACTATAAATCAGCAGAACGTTGATAACCTATTTATTTATTTTTATTACATTTTTTGCCCCTTTTTTTCTGCCCAATTTCGTGGTATCCAATTGTTAGTAGCTACTATCTTGTCTCATCGCTACAACTCCCGTACGGGCTTGGGAGAGACGAAGGTTGAAAGTCATGCATCCTCCAACCAAGTATCCAACCCGGAAGCCAGCCACACCAATGTGTCGGAGGAAACACCATGCACCTGGCAACCTTGGTTAGAGCGTACTGCACCAGGCCCGCCACATGAGACAAGGATCCCGGCCAAACCCTCCCTAACCGAACAACGTAGGCCAATTGTGCGTCACCCCAAGGACCTCCAGGTCTCAGCCGGTTACTACAGAACCTGGGTGCGAACCCAGAGTCTCTGGTGGTAGTGTCCTGTAATACTTAGGTTGAAGTGAGACACCTTCGGTCATTCATAACACATCCATAAAGACTCTATATAGCATGACGCTGTACTTAAATTATAGTCAGACCCCTTTGGTAATTTATAACACATACATAAATGTCTTTTATCATATGTGACCCACCACCTCGATTTGGTCTTGTGTAGCGAAATTCGTTTTTTTACAATTGGATAAAAGTAGAGACTCAGCTACAAAATTGTATAGCATACACTGCAGTTAAGGAACAATGGGAAAGTAATTCTGCTTTGAAAGTTGATGAACTTGTAACTCCACTTTTGAGAAAATGGCCCTTGAATCTTTTGGTACACCTACTGGAGGGCTCTTTGTCTACACCTATTCAAAATCGTTCACACCCTCTTAAGCCTTAGCCCCACCCATCTCTTTAAGAATTCACATGTTAGGCCATGTCCTGGACAGAGTGAGTAAGCTAGTGTAGTAAACAACCAACGATTTCAAGACAAAAAGTGGTGAAAGTAGTAGCCTACAATAAGGAACAACTTGAAAGTGTCCAGATAATAATATTTTATTCATATTTTATAATTATTAGATGATGCTTACCCAGACACTTGTCTAAATTGATGGGTCATGTGAAAGAAATGCTATAACCACCCTCCAGCCACATCTAGCTAAGTGGGTGGGTCACTATTGTCTAGACATGTACACATGTTCATGAAATTCAATAGATGGTTGTAATCACCCCCAGCCACACCTGGCTAACTTGATGGGTCATGTAATCATTCTCTTGTGAAATGGAGTCTTTTGTTTTGACATGTAGCTAGCTAATCAATTAACCCTAGCCCCAACCCATAGCTAGAGTACAAATGGATTGTTATAGCTAGCCACTGTGCATGAAATGCTGGAGTATGAATCTGAAGATAGCTAAAGCTAACCAACTAGCTTCAATGTTCGCTAACTAGCTAACCGAGTGGCATCGCAGTGCTAGAGGCGTCACTGCAGACCCGGGTTTGATCCCGGGCTGTATCACAACCGGCCGTGATCGGGAGCCCCATAGGGTGGTGCAGATTTTGGCCCAGCATCGTCCGGGTTAGGGGAGGGTTTTGGCCGGGGTAGGCCGTCATTGTAAATAAGACTTTGTTCTTAACGGACTTGCCTAGTTAAATAAAAGGTATAAATAAAAAAACATTTGGCTTTTCCTAGCAATGCAAATGGATTTCTGAGGTATGAATAATACTACTACACAGATCATACACGTAACATTAGCCAGCGAGCCAGCAAGCTAACTTTGGCTAGCTAGTGATCAGTACGCTTGAACTTGCAATGACAATTACATTGACTAAATTAGATATGTATAATATCTGAAAATGTAGCGAGACTCTTACCCGTATACATGGATGAAAGCTTCACGGCAGTGTCTTTTCTATTTGGTCTGTAGCTAGCTACAGATTGTTTGGCCAGGTTCACATTGACCGTGTGCAGAAAGAAGTCATTTTCCCCCCACTGATCTTTCTTGATAGCGCCTGCTAAATTCTGAGCAGCAATGTTGTTGAGAGCAGTAGCAACACTTTTGCATATCTCCTTGGCTAACGTTATATCTTTCAAAAAAGCCGTGGTAGCAAAGATTATCTACACATACTGAGCAGCTCATGTTATAGACAGAAGCCTGCAAAATGGTAGACCAATCGGAACTCATCTCTTGGCACGTCCAGCCCACCCATTATCTTAGCCAATCATGTCTAGCAGTTCGGTATTTATCAGAATCTCCATTAGCCGCTGTAAAAGCATCAGCTCCTCTTCCTGGTGTTCACATGAAACATGACATAATACATAGTACAGAACATTATTAGTCAAGGACCGAAATACATACATTTAAAACATCACTGTCTTTTTCTGTGGCTAAACCATCAAGGCTAGTAAATCTAACAATTTTATTTGTATTTACAGATGGCATACAAGTTTGTTATTAAGGCACATGCCTAAAAATGCATTTTGATAATATTTTTTTTAAATCAAAATGCCTCTCCTGTGAAGTATTGACGTGCAAAATACCCCTAGCTTCTTGAAACGGGTCACATATGACGCTGTACTTACTATAAAGTCAGACACCTTTGGTCATTCATAACACATTGAATGCTTAATAATGTAAACGAATGTATTAATACTTAAGGAATTATCACAAACAGCTACAACAAATAATCATTAAAGGCATGTTTCAACCATACATTTCCTTTTATTTGTACATTTTTTAAACAATACAAATACATGAAGTTTAAAAAAGACCAGCACTGCAATTACACAGTATTATGAATAGTGTAGCTTGTCCCTGAACTGGTGGAAGAATGGTTCTTGCCTCTCTGCCTGCTGGAGGTACCAACCTTAAAAGAAACAACAAAGTTAGCAGGTCTATTTGGAAATGCCGGTGTCACACCATCTGGATAAATGGGGAGATAGGAAACTCCATTGGATTTGTCTTATTGTATTCCTTATTGTATTTCTTATTGTATTCCTTATTGTAAATCTCATAAATCTCATGACGTGACTATGAGTCGTGGATGAATCCACGTGGCTTTTTATTTAGCTGAGCCTGGTAGCTAGCTACGTTTCGGCTAGCTAGCAATTGCTGTGAAGTCACCAAAATTATTTGAAATAATGACTGAGTACACAGTATGTAATCTAACTCAACACTTAACTACTACAAACTCATTTCAATTAGAATAAATAAAGGTTAACATACTTGTTTTCTGCTGTCTGGTGGCACCACAATTGGGCATTTGATTTCCAAACTCTTCACATGATCAGCGTCTTGTCAGCAACACTAAAAAAGTACTTCCGTGTCATGGAATTTCAGAAATTTTCTAAATTAAATTCTCCCACGTAATAGTATAAAAGTGTCAATAACCTACATTTATTACAGTTTTTCTTGATTGCTTAAACACAAAAACTGGTTCCTGTAGCACAAAAACTCATACCCTTACGCCATTCCCCAAAACACACACATTTCCCATAACCATAAACACTATTCACCTGTTTCCACACGTTTCAATATTCAAAACTCTTTCTGCAAAACCTTACACAAAAGTGGCCAAGTAAATCATTAATTGCACTATATATTCATTCAGCAAACACATGCTCTCAATATAATTAACTCAAGTCATCACAACCTAAACTCAGCGCACACCTTTCTCCAGGTGCAAACACTAGGCCTCAAAATTGTTAACTCACCAATCAGAATTGCAGGATCAATAAATAGGGCCTAGAGACATCTACATGTGCTTTGGAAGAATGGATCCTAACAATGCCGAAGTTGCAAGACAACAGAGAGGAAGAGGACAAGGACGAGGATGACAACAACAACAACAACAAAGACAAGTCATCTCAGATTAAATCCATGCCACCCTAGTTCATCATGTGCTCATACATGGGAGGACTATTAGAGAAGCTGGACAGCTCCCGCAAGCCAACCTAAGCCGTTACACGGTTGCATACATTGTCTGTACTTTCAGAAGGGAAAACAGGTCATTTGCCTTGTTGTTACTGTGATACATGTAATGTTGTAATGCATATGGACTGAATCTCCACTTTGTTCTCAGTGTAGTTTTTACCACAGTAATGGATGACCATAGGTCAGTAATTATCAAATTTAATTTTTGCAGAACTGAGAGGCGGCCATCCATTGGAGGTAGGCGGAGACTTCTCACAGCCGAGCAGGAGACTGCCCTGGTGAATATGGCGATTGCCAATAATGCAATCCGTTTGAGGGAAATTCAAACCCAAATAGTTGCAGACCAGGGAGTCTTCAAGGAATTGACAGCATCAATATTTCCACAATTGACCGGATCGTTCAGAAGAACCACATAAGGACAAGGCAGCTGTACCGTGTGCCTTTTGAGAGGAATTCAGAGATAAGGAGCAACGATTCCAATATGTGCAGGTAATTGCTATACTGTACATAATTTTTTAGAGTATGGCCCATCTCTCCAGCATATCAATACAGTACTATATAGTAATGTGTTGCAGTACAGAATCTTTCATACCAGTACAGTAGTACACTACAGTACTGTATTTGTAGTACAGTAAAATGTGTTTTAATTTGTATTTTTTATACTTCTGTACAGTATCTTTGAGCTGGATGCCATGGCTGACCCACAGTAGTACATTTTCATCGCCTAGGCAGGGTTCAACCCAACAAAAGGGGGCACAACATCATTGGTCACCGTGCCATCATACAAGTTCCTGGTCAGAGGGGAGGCAACGTCACCCTATGTGCAGCCATCAGCAATCGTGGCATCCTTTCACCGCCATGTCAAAGTGGGTCCATACAACACGGCACAACTCCTTCCATTTCTAGATAAGCTGCACAATAACATTCTTCAGCAGGAAGGCAACCAGAGCAAGTCCAATATGTTTTCATTTGGGATAACGTGAGTTTCCATCGGGCTGCTCTGGTTCGTGCCTGGTTCAATGACTAACCCAGGTTCTCCGTTCTTTTTTTTTGCCAGCATATTCCCCATTTCTGAATCCAATCGAGGAATTTTTCTCAACATGGCAGTGGAGAGTGTTTGACTGCAACCTCTACGCACAGCAAAACCTCCTGGAGGCAAAGGTGGATGCCTGTGGTGATGTGCCTGCAGTGTCTAGCCAGGGTTTTCTAAGGCATACAAGGGCATTTTCCCCACACTGCCTGGTAAGGTCAAACATAATGTGTGACATTGATGATGAGAACACTGATGCTGAGTAACCTGTACATTTGCTGTATTTGGAAATAAAGCTTTTGGAAATGGGTATTTTACTGTGCATGGACTCTTTCTCGCGTGTTTTGTCAGTGTGACATTTCAAATGTCAGGTTTTTGACCAAAACAGCATATATATATATATATATATCCTTGTCCAATAATGGAAGAGGTATTTATTACAGTACTGTTTTGAATTTCTCTTGCCAGGGTGTTCCTGAATGGGTTATCTGGATCGTTCGTCAGTGCTGTGATTTTTCCAAATGATTTCTCTGAAAACCTATTCTAAACACTTTGGTAGCAGTGTTTTGAATTAATGCCTCCAGTTTGTAACAGTCTGTTTTTGACAGCTTGTGTGTTGTCTGAGGGCAAAGTTTGAATTGGGACCCAGAAGTTAGATGTTTCTACCGTTGGGCGTGTTATTAAACTTGTGTGAAGATTTGAAAATGGTGAGTTGTTCCAGGAATTGTGTCTAAGCAATTGAAAACTGAATGTATGGAACAGATCAGGGTGGTAGTAAATTTGAAACTTTTTAATGGTTGAATATTTACCCATGTCCACTTTATCTGTTATGTCCTGTAATCATGACTAATTTAAAAGCCTTTGTTTAGGCCTCTAGAAGTGCAAGGAATATAAAACCAGTGATGTAAATAACTTAAGTAGTACTTTCAAGTATTTTTACTTTATTTTTTTTAGGTATATTTACTTTTTACATTTTTGACAACTTTATACTTTTACTTCACTACATTCCTAATAAATTATTTTGAATGTTTAGCAGGACAGGAAAATGGTCTAATTCACACACGTATCAAGAGAACATCCCTAGTCATCCCTATTTTAGCAATTACATTTACTTTTAATACTTGAGTAAAAGTGTGTTTTAAATATACTTAAGTAGGATTTCACTGGGTAGCTAACTTTTACTTGAGTCATATTCTTTTACTCAAGTATGAAAATTGGGTGCTTTCTCCAACACTGTATAAAAAACCTAGTATTTATTAATATGCAAATGAATACAGACAACCTGCTCGCTCTAGTCCCTTGTAAAATACTGTAAAAATAATTATTCTTACAGTTCAGTTTAATAGTCACTTTTACTGTACTGTATTGCTCTGGCATTGTTTTGTCTCACTGTGTTTCTTAACGGTTAGACAGGCAGCTGAACAATAGCCCAATAAAATCATGGGCTTGAAGGCATTTCTGCTCAAACACATTTTTACTCTAAAAATATTTTTTATGTTCAAACCGCTCTCCTGTGAAGTCATGACTTGCGACATACATCTAGTTTCCTGAATCGGGTCACATTCATCCAAACTCAACAATGAGTTCAAATCCTATTTCCCTGACATTGGGTGCATCTGCCGAATTTGACTGGGTGCATAAACCAAATTATTGTCAAATTTACACCTAATCTAGGAATCACGCCGGTCAGACATGCATTAGGGGGTACTTCAGGCAGGTCAAAGTGTTTTAGGGGTACAGTATCCCAAAAAGGTTGGGAACCAGTGCAGAATTAGTGCAGAATTAGATACATTCTCTTTTGGTGTCGTTTCCTTCTCTATAACTTCTAAACATTACTTTGGTGTTTCAAATCCAGAATTAGATCACTTATATTTTCATGTTTAACATTGTTTTATGTATTTATGTATTTAATCATTTGCCAGTTCAACCCATTTTGGCAGGCTCTGTTGAGCAGTGCTCAACCATCCGCAGTGACTAGAGGTGTTACAGTAAGCATGGCAGGGTACTGTATTTCCCTCTACCATTTAAAGTTGAAAATGTGGGAATGGGTCGTCTCAACATTGAATGCATTTTGCCTGAAGGTTTTGATATCCGTTCATCATGATCCTTTAGGCCTACACTTCATGGCACAACAAGCTTGTTAATACTAATATAGATTATACTTTTCTTTCTTCAAACATGCGTACAACATTGTGTAGAATAATAATTAAGTCTATAAATTATGAATTTATTTTAAAATTCTTTGGTAAAATGAAACTAACAAATTATTGAAATGACTTGCATTCATTTTTATTAAGTATATAGATACACTGAGTGCACAAAACATTAGGAACACCTTCCTAATATTGAGTTGCACCCCTTTTTGCCCTCAGAACAGCCTCAATTCATCATGCATGGATGATACAAGGTGTCAATACTGCCTTGCACACTCTTGCCTGCATCTAGCTGTATCTAGCTTCCTGCACCTGCATCCAATAGTTGCAAGCTAAAGTTTCTATTGGACAAATTGAGGTATGTTTATCCCTGTTTCATTACGTTTGCTTCTGTTTAAGAAACATTTTTCAACAGAATCGGCAGAATGAATACGCACCTGGTCACGCGCAACACAGTTCACTTTCATAGCAGCCACATACAAACAGCATGATCACGTGGCTCCTATAATTTCTTCTCGCATCTATGTGCTTAACTTGTGGACTTCAGTGCATAACACATCAGATATGTGACCAGGCGAAAAAAACTTTTCAAGCCAAACCTTCATATCATAACCGCTAACCGCTACACACAGCCTACATCGTTGTCATCGTATTAGCTAACATCATAGTCAACATAGCTACTAAAACTAACACGCTAGTGAACCCGCTCCAATCATGCAGAACAGTGTATAGTCAGCAAGAAATGTAGCTGTATTGCCCCGGTGGCAATACATTTATAAGAACAAAACATTACCTTCACTTGGAAGAGTTCCAGTGTTGGATAGTCATAGCCAGCAAGCTAACATGTCATCCCTCACTTTTTGAGTTGGGTGTTTGAGTAGGCTAAACCTGAGTTTTCCTGAGTTCCCAGTTGTCTTGAACTCACTGAAGTCACTGAAGTCTGAGATTTCCTAGTTCCAAGTTCCCAGTTGCTTTTAAAGCAGCAGAAACCATGCTGGAAAGCACCATCAGTCCAGAGAGTGCCAGACTTTGAGGACACAGTTTGATTACAAAGTTTGCCCACAATAAGTACTGCCACGCCACCTTCATATTCAAGTGGGCTCCCGAGTGGCACCCACTGCATCTCCAGCACGACATCTCAGTGCTAGAGGCGTCACTATAGACACCCTGTTTCGAATCCAAGCTGTATCACAATCGGCCGTGTTTGGGAGTCCCATAGGGTGGCGCACAATTGGCCCAGTGTCCTCTTGGTTTGTCCGGTGTAGGCCGTCATTGTAAATAAGAGTTTGTTCTTAAATGACTGGCCTAGTTAAATAAAGATAGAATAAAATAAAAATGTGAGCCCAGCACAACAACGGTGAGTCAAATAATGTCTTGTATGCTGCTGCACACATTTTTTTAATATGCCAGTGAGCTATGTATACGGCAGCTAAGAAAGTAATTCTAAGTGTATGTTGTGTAGTAAGCTGTTAGTAGCCTATGTGCTCCACCCTAATAATTTGGTCCCTCTCCCCCTCAGAATGTATCCTACTGTTCTGACTTGGTAGTGCACATGTAGACTATAGCCTGTTTTGAAGAAATGTCATCATCGAATATTGTAAGAACTTTCATTGTCTGCTTATATGCCCCCTTTATTTATTATTCAGTTCTGACTTGGTGTACAGGGAGAAAACTAAGAACGGCTCATGTTCTGAATTCTGTTGTTGTACATTTTAAAAGTGCTGAACAAATAATTATATTGACTACGTCCGTATTAGCTCACTCATTGTCTTAATCAAAATTACGGCTTGCCTCTTATCCGCTCATCGTTCCCTTATGCCATAATTTGTACATCTCAATTGTTATAGACCTATATAGGTCTATCTCATTAGAACTGTATCTTAGGCAATGTTGGAATGATTTAATTGTTTTGCTTACTTTGTGTATTATAATTAGCTCATGTGATTTTCTCCACGAGGAGGGGATACTATATAATGTTGTTGGTTCTGTAACCATATTTGTTTTCAACAAAAAAGTTCAGTAATAGAGCCATGTAATTCCAGTTGATATTGCGAGGGTTGTTTTGTTTGCGCTGTCTGTGCGTCAGTATATTGTCTATATTGTCTATTAATGTGGATCCTGGTGATTGTATTTTCCTTCCCTTTTAGACCACATAGGCCTAATAAAACACTTCAAATGGAAGGCTAAGCACTTCTCTCTCTCTCTCTCTCTCTCTCTCTCTCTCTCTCTCTTTGTTGACTTAAAGAAGAGTAAGTTAAGGCCTCAACATCTTGATGAATTTCTGTACTAACATCTATCCGAATTCCTGTCAGTTTTGATTTTGAACGTGCTGAACAAATATGCCTACCTTTATACACTTGCTTATTCTTAGAGCTATTTGTTAATAATATAAAAACAAACAATGCATTTTCTGAATATACATTTAATCATGTTTGTGTATGGTTCAAATGTCAAAACTCATGATGGCGTTAGTTTTTATTTAAGGGGAATGCAGTTCTTATCGACTTACACAAGTCCACAAGGAGTCAGTAGAAACCACATTTGTTTACACAAGTCAGCCATATTAGCTACAATATTTTTAAAATATATTTAAAAAGTAAGTAAATGAGGCTGAATGAACTGTTTTGCTGCCAGACGAGGCTCCGCTGATAGCCAGGTGTAGCAGTGTTCTAGGTCCCAAGAAACAAAGAGATCTTCTGTTGAATCTGGCAATTAATCTTTATGGTTGTACAGTCGTCTCAAATAAAACTGTAAAGGACCTCGGCGTTACTCTGGACCCTGATCTCTCTTTTGACGAACATATCAAGACCGTTTCAAGGACAGCTTTTGTCCATCAATGTAACATTGCAAAAATCTGAAACTTTCTGTCCAAAAATTATGCAGAAAAATTAATCCATGCTTTTGTTACTTCTAGGTTAGACTACTGCAATGCTCTACTTTCCGGCTACCCGGATAAAGCACTAAATAAACTTCAGTTAGTGCTAAATACGGCTGCTAGAATCCTGACTAGAACCAAAGAATTTGATCATATTACTCCAGTGCTAGCCTCCCTACACTGGCTTCCTGTCAAGGCAATGGCTGATTTCAAGGTTTTACTGCTAACCTACAAAGCATTACATGGGCTTGCTCCTACCTATCTCTCTGATTTGGTCCTGCCGTACATACCTACACGTACGCTACGGTCACAAGACGCAGGCCTCCTAATTGTCCCTAGAATTTCTAAGCGAACAGCTGGAGGCAGGGCTTTCTCCTATAGAGCTCCATTGTTATGGAATGGTCTGCCTACCCATGTGAGAGACGCAGACTCGGTCTCAACCTTTAAGTCTTTACTGAAGACTCATCTCTTCAGTGGGTCATATGATTGAGTGTAGTCTGGCCCAGGAGTGTGAAGGTGAACGGAAAGGCTCTGGAGCAACGAACCGCCCTTGCTGTCTCTGCCTGGCTGGTTCCTCTTTCCACTGGGATTTTCTGCCTCTAACCCTATTACAGGGGCTGAGTCACTGGCTTACTGGTGCTCTTTCATGCCGTCCCTAGGAGGGGTGCGTCATTTGAGTGGGTTGAGTCACTGATGTGATCTTGCTGTCTGGGCTGGCACCTCCACCCTCTCTCTTTCTCTCTTTCTTTCTCTCTCTCGGAGGACCTGAGCCCTAGGACCATGCCTCAGGACTACCTGGCATGATGACTCCTTGCTGTCCCCAGTCCACCTGGCCGTGCTGCTGCTCCAGTTTCAACTGTTCTGCCTGCGGCTATGGAATCCTGACCTGTTCACCGGACGTGCTACCTGTCTCAGACCTATTATTTGACCATGCTGGTCATTTATGAACATCTGAACATCTTGGCCATGTTCTGTTATAATCTCCACCCGGCACAGCCAGAAGAAGACTGGCCACTCCTCATAGCCTGGTTCCTCTCTAGGTTTCTTCCTAGGTTTTGGCCTTTCTTGGGAGTTTTTCCTAGCCAATGTGCTTCAACACCTGCATTGCTTGCTGTTCGGGGTTTTAGGCTGGGTTTCTGTACAGCACTTTGTGATATCAGCTGATGTACAAAGGGCTGATGTATAAATACATTTGATTTGATTTGACTCCATGGTGGTGAAAGGAAAACTCCGCTGTTAGGACAGCTTTGTGTAGAACCTAACAGTTTGTGGGCACCTTTTGTCACCGTTGTAGTGCAATTAATGTATTGTTTAGTGTAGTGTAGTGGCTTTGCTGGCATGCATCTAAAACATTTGTTTTTTGTTTTCCCCACCACTGATCCTACTCATTACTCCACGTGCTTAATTACATCACTTTGTTTTGAGCTTACCTCGCCACAGGCTTTTGAACAGGGCACCTGTCTCGCTGCTGGTAGGCATTATGGTTGCCAAACGGATCCTCTTTCAACCGGTGCAAAACACACCTACCTTGGCCAAATTAATAGAATCTCCTCAATTGTAACGTCGGCACCGTTTTGACGTGCATAGCATGCCATCACAGATGGAGCAATGAGACAGATATTTCACTGGATGTATAAATGTGAAGCATCCGGTTGGCGTTTCCACTCAATTCCAAATATGGTAGTGAGAGGAAGCACACTGGCGGGCAGTGGGTAAGGTGGAAGAAGATGGACTTTGGCCGACATTCTGCACATTTTCTCATCTATTAAACATTTGATCTCATTACAGTTTTCTGTTTCAAACGCACAATATCGTATTAACAGAGTGGACAACCTTTTGTAGACTTTACCCTTTGCAAATGTTTTTACAAATCGCATTTTTCAGGAGTGCAAAGGCGAATTGAGTTATTGCACACGCGTACTTCACAGAGTAGGCGTTCCCTAACGAAAATATGCAGATGTTACGAGTACGCGCCAATGAGATATCGTAAACGCGTGCTTAGCTCTACCCACCTCCTGCGTGTTCAGCCCACTATGACTAATTTGTTCCCATTGGAAACAACAAGCTGTGATCTATCTTGGTTTAGTTATAAACACCATTGATACAACAGTGGTAGTCTTTTTTTAAGTGGTCCAAGACAGCAGCCATTGCTTCGGTGAATAGTCCTATGTTTTTGTTGCAGTTTATTCTGTGTGCTCAATGTAGCGTTTTCAGCTAACCCTTGTAAACGTACTGTAATGTTTTGGTGGGCTCTTCATCAACATAAGGCTACTGCAGATTATACAAAGTAGCTACATTGAAACGTTGAGTGCCATTTTATTTGACTACAAAGGGGAAAAAAAGCATCGGCCTCCAAGACGCATTTAGCTCGGAAATTTAAACCCGGTTTTAGATTAAGTCACAGTTCGCCTTATTTGGTATTTTTTTGAATACATAGATTTTTCACTGCTTTGACCATGTCGCTTCACGGTAAGCGCAAAGAAATTTACAAATACGAGGCGCCATGGACGGTATATGCAATGAATTGGAGTGTGCGACCAGACAAGCGCTTTCGTCTCGCTCTTGGCAGCTTTGTCGAGGAGTACAATAACAAGGTAACGCATTTTCTCAAATTAGCCTACATTTAATCCTACTAGGGTAGAACGGGGAACACAGTAACAACAAAGTAAATCAAATTCGAAATAACGTAAACCTGTTATTCAATGTGCTAATACTTGGTTAGTAAACCTGGTCTCAGAACATTTCGTATTATTCTTATGTAAATTCATTTGTGGATGTCCAATACCTATTTCATATACAGTATCAGTCAAAAGATTGGACACACCTACTCATTCCAGGGTTTTTATTTATTTGTACTATTTTCTGCATTGTAGAATTATAGTGAAGACTATGACATAACACATATGGAATCATGTAGTAGCCAAAAAAGTGTTAAACAAATCAATATGTTTTATATTCTTTACAGTATCCACTCTTTGCCTTTGACAGCTTTGCACATTCTTGGCATTCTCTCAACCAGCTTCACCTGGAATGCTTTTCTAACAGTCTTGATGGAGTTCCTACAAATGCTGAGCACTTGTTGGCTGCTTTTCCTTCACTCTGCAGTCCAACTCCTCTCAATTGGGTTGAGGTTGGGTGATTGTGGCGGCCAGGTCATCTGATTTAGCACTCCATCACTCTCCTTCTTGATCAAATAGACCTTACACACCCTGGAGGTGTGTTGGGTCATTGTCCTGTTGAAAAACAAATGATCATCCCAATAAGCGCAAACCAGACAGGATGGTGTACTGCTGCAGAATGCTGTGGTAGCCATGCTGGTTAAGTGTGCCTTGAATTATAAATAAATCAGACAGTGTCACCAGCAAAGGACCCGCACACCACCACCTCCGGGCTTCATGGTGGGAACCACACATGCGGAGATCATCCGTTCACCTACTGTGTCTCACAATGACACGGCGGTTGGAACCAAAAATCTCATATTTGGACTCATCAGACCAAAGGACAGATTTCCACCGGTCTAATTTGAATACATTGTTTGACATGACGACAAATGAAAATGCCAGTTATTGTGACAGGGTTGGAACCAAAATGATGGTCAGTGTTTCCTAGGGGACCCTATAGGCCTACACCAACACTGGTATTAGGCTGTATTAGCTTGCTACTTTTGATCTGACTCATTTTTTTAGCTAGCTAGCCAGTTAACTTGCAATTAGCATTAGAGGCTAACACAATTTAGCTAAATTCTGCTAAGAAAAGACAAACTAGCTGTTTGCAGATGTAAGAAACACAAACCAATTGTAGAACACTTGTTGATTTATATTAAGAAGCAAACTGGAAAATTTGTTGCACATGCTGCAGTAATCATGCAGACTGAACGCAAGTGTCTCGTGGTCAAGCAACAACAAATGCACTCCGAGAGCGAGAGAACTCAAGTAGCAGTGTAAACTATCAAAATGAATGTTACACACAGCATATTTAACAAACCAAACATTCAAATACAATTATAGAAGGTAAAGGGAAAAAGCCAAACCGGTCCGTGCATCAATACCCTGTGTATATAGTAAAATACGATATACTGCCAGCCGTTCTAAGTAGTTGCAAAGTAGCAAAACATTTCTAAGTAGTTGAAAAGTTGTCAGTGATGCGATTCAATCTCGCAAGCTATTGGTGGCTAGATGTTTGGGTTATATGCCCATCCACCCCTCCCCCCTACATTAGTTTTTGCTTTAAGTAACTGTCTTTATTTGAGTGTCCAGGAATTATATTTACTATGTTACGTTTGTCTGAGACCAGGCTGGGTTAGTGTATGTACATACCTCAAAGTTTTGTTTAAATCTATGAACACTTTTGTTTTACTGATGTCAAATGTTTTTTTTAGGTCAAATTGTAAGTATTCTTGTCGCCTCTTGATTATTGACCTACGGAACATTCTACATGTATCTAACCATATCATTTTTATCAGTAAGAAGAGGTGTCAAGATTAGATTCAGATTTGTAATTTGTTACAATTAAACCCTTGCCTAGCCAGCATATCTGACCTGCTTGCTTACAGATGCACTAGGGTCAGACGGGCTTCCTGTGTAGATTAAGACACTGCGGCACCGTTGTGAGATGGCTCGGAAAATGTACCTCAATCCAGGGATTAGAAATGCTTTGTACTCTGAATTTTTCCATTATCCTAACTATTACATTGAGAAATGACTGCTAGTGTCAGGCTGTATATACCAATTAATTGTCTATTTCAGCCTGATTAATTAGACTAGCACAATTGCAACAATATCCATCACTGTCAATAAAACAAAGGTGTCACTGTTGGGCAGTTCCAGTAAATTAAATTTGATAATACAGGCTTATACTTATCCTCATCACAGAAAACGTCAGGCTTAATATAGGATCAACCTTTTGCTGTGATTTGACCGCACATTTAAAATGTTAATATCTTATCCAGAGCGACTTACAGTAGCAATACGGGTTAAGTGCCCTGCTCAAGGGCACATCGTCAGGGTTTTCAACTAGTCAACTCGACGATTTGAACCTGCACCCTTTTCAGTTACTGGCCCAAGGCTCTTAACCGCTAGATTACCTACTGCCCCATGCTGTTGTTATTGTCTGTTTTCCCCATAGGTTCAGATAGTTGGATTGGAGGAGGAGAGCTCAGAGTTTGTCTGCCGGAACACATTCGACCACCCTTACCCCACCACAAAAATTATGTGGATTCCCGACACCAAGGGGGTGTATCCTGACCTGCTGGCTACCAGTGGAGACTACCTGCGCATTTGGAGGGTAAGAAACCAATAGCCTACCACTGCCAGACCTGTGCCTACCCTGAATATTGTAGCGACCTTAACCCTACATCTAGCGTCAACGTCAAGAGGTTCCAATCAGAGGCCCATACATGTGAAGAGCTTGGTATACAGAAGCATGGGAGACGCTCTCCTGAATGTGGTAGTGTAGCAACCTTAACACTGCTTCGATCTGCTCGCTCCAATTCCTGTTGAACACTTTCTGTTGAACGAGGGAGAGATGGGTTTGTTGATTTGGGAAGTTTCTTAGTAGATTGGCAAATTCTTAGTTTGGATCCCTCAACGCATCAGCTGCCAGGACTGCTACTCTCTGTCCAGTGATCCTGCCAACAAAGGCCGTGTCTGAGGAGCTATTTGGCATAGCTGCTAGCCTAGCTAGCAGGGTTTCGGGGTTTGAGGGCTTGAACACAACCAGCAATGCGGTTAGCTATTGTGGCTGGGGCCGCAGTTTGTCCAGGGTTTATGGCTGTCTAGATACCTGCTGTCTAGTCCACCTGTGTGCAATCTTAGTGTCAGATGATCGCAGTAAAAATACACATCTTCTGAAAGGCCCCAGAGTCTGCAACACCACTAAGCAAGGGGCACCACCAAGCAAGCGGTACCATGTAGCTCAGTTGGTAGAGCATGGCGCTTGTAACGCCACGGTAGTGGGTTCGATTCCCGGGACCACCCATACGTAGAATGTATGCACACATGACTGTAAGTCGCTTTGGATAAAAGCGTCTGCTAAATGGCATATATATAAGACCAAGGAGCTCTCCAAACAACAGGTCAGGGACGAGGTTGTGTAGAAGTACAGATCAGGGTTGAGTTATAAAAATATGAGAAACTTTGAACATCCCACGGAACAACATTTCAATTCATTATTCAAAAATGTAAAGAATATGGCACCACAACAAACCTCAGAAGAGAGGGCCGCCCACCAAAACTCACAGACCGACCAGGCAAGGAGGGCATTAATCAGAGGCAACAAAGATGACCCTGAAGGTCTCTTGAAAGCACCACAGCAGAGGTTTGAGTATCTGTCCATAGGACCACTTTAAGCCTTACACTCCACAGAGCTGGGCTTTATGGAAGAATGTCCAGAAAAAAGCCATAGCATGAAGAAAAAAAATAAGGAAACACGTTTGGTGTTTGCCAATAGGCATGTGGGAGACTCCACAAGCATATGGAAGAAGGTACTCTGGTCAGATGAGACTAAAATGGAGCTTTTTGGCCATCAAGGAAAACGCTATGTCTGGCACGAATCCAACACCTCATCACCATCACCACGTGGGGATGTTTTTCATCGACAGGGACTGGGAAACTGGTCAGAATTGAAGGATTGATGGATGGCGGTAAATACAGGGAAATTCTTGAGGGAAACCGGTTTGTCTTCCAGAGTTTTGAGACTGGGACGGAGGTTCACCTTCCAGCAGGACAATGATACTAAGCATACTGCTAAAGCAACACTTGTGTGGCTTAAGGGGAAACATTTAAATGTCTTGGAATGGCCTAGTCAAAGCCCAGACACCAGCGGAATCCATCCAACTTGAAGGCACTGGAGCAGTTTTGCCTTGAAGAATGGGCAAAAATCCCAGTGGCTAGATGTGCCAAGCTTATAGAGCCATACCCTCTATATTATTATTATTATTATTATTATTATTATATTATTATATTATATTATATATTATACCCTAAGAGACTTGTGCAGCTGCAATTGCTGCAAAAGGTAGCTCTACAAAGTATTGACTTTGGGGGGGTGAATAGTTATGCACACTGTTTAAAAAAACATTACTTATTTAGCATCTTACAATATTTAGCATCTTCAAAGTGGTAGGCATGTTGTGTAATCAAATTATATAACCCCCCAAAAAAAATATATTTTAATAACAGATTGTAAAGCAATAAAATAGGGAAAATGCCAAGGGGATGAATCTGTTGGAAAGCCACTGTAAAAGTATAATTAAACGGCAGCAGTAAAATAACAATATCGAGGCTATATTTTTAATTTTACCTTTATTTAACCAGGCAAGTCAGTTAAGAACAAATTCTTATTTTCAATGACGGCCTGGGAACAGTGGGTTAACTGCCTGTTCAGGGGCAGAACGACAGATTTGTACCTTGTCAGCTCGGGGGATTGGGCAACCTTCCGGTTACTAGTCCAACGCTCTTACGCTGCCGCCCCAGGGTACTGGTGCAGAGTCAATGTGTGAGGGCACTGGTTATTTGAGGTAATATGTACATGTTCGTAGAGTCAGTGTTATTATCTATGCATAGTCAGAGTAGCAGCAGTGTGAAAGAGCGTTCTGTTCAGGAGTCTTATGACTTGGGGGTAGAAGCTGTTAAGAAGCCTTTCGGACCTAGACTTGGCACTCCGGTACCGCTTGCCATGCGGTAGCAGAGAGAACAGTCCATGACCAGGGTGGCTGGAGTCTCTCTGACAGCGCCCGGTATAGAGGTCCTGGGTTGGTAGCAAACTTGGGCCCCAGTGATTTACTGGGCCATACACACTACCCTCTGTAGTGCCTTGTGGTCAGAGGCCGAGCAGTTGCCATACCAGGTAGTGATGCAACCACTCGATGGTGTAGCTGTAGAACCTTTTGAGAATCTGAGGACCCATGCCAAATCCTTTCAGTCTCCTGAGGGGAAATGGGCTTTGTCATGCCCTCTTTACGACTGTCTTAGTGTGCTTGGACCATGTTAGTTTGTTGCTGATGTGGACACCAAGGAACTTAAAGCTCTCAAACTGCTCCACTGCAGCCCCGTAAATGAGAATGGGGGTGTGCTCGGTCCTCCTTTTCCTGTAGTACACAATAACCTGTTTTTGTCTTGGATCACGTTGAGGGAGAGGTTGTTGTCCTTGCACCACATGGCCAGGTCCCTGACCACCTCCCTATAGGCTGTCTAGTTATTGTTGATCAGGCCTACAGCACTTTTGGGTCATCGGCAAACTTGATGATGGTGTTGGAGTCGTGCCTGGCCATGCAGTCATGAGTGAACAGGGAGTAAAGGTGGAGACTGAGCATGCACCCCTGAGGGGCCCCTGTGTTGAGGATCAGAGCAGTGGATGTGTTGTTACCTACCCTTACCACATGGGGGAGGCCCCTCAGGAAGTCCACAATCTAGTTGCAGAGGTGTTTAGTCCCAGGGTCCTGAGCTTAGTGATGAGCTTTGAGGGCACTATGGTGTTGAACGCTGAGCTGCAGTCAATGAATAGCATTCTCACATAGGTGTTCCTTTTGTCCAGGTGGGAAAGGGCAGTGTGGAGTAGAGGTTGACCGATTATGATTTTTCAACGCCGATACCGATTATTGGAGGACCCCAAAAAATACATGCCGATTTAAATAAAACAATTTTTGTTTAGTTTAAAAAAAAATTTTTTATAATGAGAACTTATGAAAGCTGGTGGTTCCTTTTTAACATGAGTCTTCAATATTCCCAGGTAGGAAGTGTTAGGTTGTAGTTATTATACGACTATTTCTCTCTAGACCATTTGTATTTCATTAACCTTTGACTATTGGATGTTCTTATAGGCACTTTAGTATTGCCAGTGTAACAGTATAGCTTCCGTCCCTCTCCTCGCTCCTACCTGGGCTCGAACCAGGAACACATTGACAACAGCCACCCTCAAAGCAGCGTTACCCATGCAGAGCAAGGGGAACAACCACTCGGAGCGAGTGACGTTTGAAACGCTATTAGCGTGCAACCCGCTAACTAGCTAGCCATTTCACATCGGTTACACCAGCCTAATCTCGGGAGTTGATAGGCTTGAAGTCATAAACAACTGCTGGCAAACGCACAAAAGTGCTGTTTGAATGAATGCTTACGAGCCTGCTGCTGCCTACCATCGCCCAGTCAGACTGCTCATTCAAATCATAGACTTAGTTACAACATAACACAGAAATACAAGCCTTAGGTCATTAATATGGTCGAATCCGGAAACTATCATCTCAAACAAGAAGTTTATTATTTCAGTGAAATACGGAACCATTCCGTATTTTATCTAACGGGCGGCATCCATAAATCTAAATATTCCTGTTAAATTGCACAACCTTCAATGTTATGACATAATTACGTAAAATTCTGGCAAATTAGGCGGTCCAAACTGTTGCATGTACCCTGACTCTGTGTGCAATGAATGCAAGAGAAGTAACAATTTCACCTGGTTAATATTGCCTGCTAACCTGGATTTCTTTTAGCTAAATATGCAGGTTTAAAAATATATACTTCTGTGTATTGATTTTAAGAAAGGCCTTGATGTTTATGGTTATGAAGAAATTGTAGCAACGATATGCAACGCATCGATTATATGCAACGCAGGACACGCTAGATAAACTAGTAATATCATCAACCATGTGTAGTTTACTAGTGATTATGAATGATTGTTTTTTGTAAGATAAGTTTAATGCTAGCTAGCAACTTACTTTGGCTTACTGCATTCGCTTAACAGGTTGTCTCCTCGTGGAGTGCAATGTAATCAGGTGGTTAGAGCGTTGGACTAGTTAACTGTAAGGTTGCAAGATTGAATCCCCCGAGCTGGCAAGGTAAAAATCTGTCGTTCTGCCCCTGAACGAGGCAGTTAACCCACCGTTCCTAGGCCGCCATTGAAAATAAGAATGTGTTCTTAACTGACTTGCCTAGTTAAATAAAGATTAAATAAAGGTGTAAAAAAAAACGGCAAATCGGCGCCCAAAATACCGATTTCCGATTGTTATGAAAACTTGAAGTCGGCCCTAATTAATCGCCCACACCTCTAGTGTGGAGTGCAATAGAGATTGCATCATTTGGATCTGTTTGGGCGGTATGCAAATTGGAGTGGGTCTCGGGTTTCTGGATAATGGTGTTGATGTGAGCCATGACCATCCTGTCAAAGCACTTTGTGGCTACAGACGTGAGTGCTACAGGTCGGTAGTCATTTAGGCAGAAACATGATGATATTACAGAATCTGTCAGGGAGAGGTTGAAAATGACAGTGAAGACACTTGACAGTTGGTCACCGCATACTCGCAGTACATGTCCTGGTAATCTGTCTGGCCCTGCGGCCTTGTGAATGTTGATCTGTTTAATGGTCTTACTCACATTGTCTACGGAGAGCGTGATCACAGTCATCAGGAACAGCTGATGCGCTCATGCATGCTTCAGTGTTACTTGCCTCGAACTGAGCATAGAAGTCATTTAGCTCGTCTGGTCCACTGGGCAGCTCGCGGGCAGGGTAGCTTTTCTGGTAAGCCAAGAACTTGAGTGGAACATATATTCCTCAGTGGACTATCCCGAAGCTGTGTGCCAGAATAGGAAAGAACTTATTCCAGCCATTAAAGCTGCCAGAGCGCGTGGGGACATTCCTCTATGACAGGCATTAGGTTTTGATGTTGGTGTGCTGTGCCTTTTTTTTTCCCTCCACTCATAGTGTTGTGTGTCCTTTCCTATCAACTTTAGTTTAATCGGTCCACAGAATATTTTGCCAGAATGAGAAATTGTGTGACTAAACGCAACAACAAAAAAGAAGAACCTGTGTTATGAAGCCTAGATCAATAATATAAAAAAAACGTTGGCGTACTTTAAATGAAAGACATTCAACCACAACTTTTATCGTATCAGATGGCTTATCACAAAACCATTTTGATGTTGACAATGTTTTTAATAATTACTTCATTGGCAAATTGGGCAAACTTAGGCAGGAAATGCCAACAACGAACAGTGAGCCATCGTATTCATGCACAAAAATAAATTAATGAAATTCATTGCAAGTTTGAATTTTGTGAAGTTAGTGGCAGAGGTGGAAAAATTATTAACGATCAATTATGACAAACCTGGCATTGACAACTTAGATGGAAAGCTACTGAGGATGGTAGGGGACTCAACTGCTATATGTCATATCTTTAATCTGTCCCTAGAGGGAAGTATCTGTCCTCAGGCCTGGAGGGAAGCTAGTCATTCCACTACCCAAGAGTGGTAAAGCAGCCTTTACTGGTTCAAACAACATACCTATCAGTTTGCTGACAGCTCTAAGCAAATCGTTGGGAAAAAATTGTGTTTGACCAAATAAATGCTATTAATCTGTAAACAAATTAGCAACGTACTTTCAGCATGCTTATAGAGAAGGGCACTCAACATTAACTGCACTGACACTAATGACTGATGATTGGTTGAAAGAAATTGATAAGAAGATTGTGGGAGTTGTACTTTTGGATTTCATTGCATCCTTTGATATTATTGACCATAACCTGTTGTTGAAAACTTATGGCTTTTCAACCTCTGCCATATTGGGGATTCAGAGCTTTCTATCTAATATAACTCAAAGGGTTTTCTTTAATGGACGCTTCTCTAATGTCAAATATGTCAAATATTTACCAATGACCTACCACTGGCATTAAACAACGCATGTGTGTCCATGTATGCTGATGATTCAACCATACATGCATCAGCAACCACAGCCAATGAAGTCACCTGAAACGCTTAATAAAAAGTTGCAGTCTGTTTTGTAATGTGTGGCCAGTAATAAACTGGTCCTGAACATCTAAGAGTATTGTATTTGGTACAAATCATTCCCTAAGAACTAGACCTCAGCTGAATCTGGTCATGAATGGTGTGGCTGTTGAACAAGTTGAGGAGACTAAATTACTTGGTGTTACCTTAGTTTAACAATCTAGCATAGTCAAAACAGATTCAATGGTTGTAAAGATGGGGAGAGGTCTGTCCGTAATAGAGATGCTCTGCTTTTTTGACACCACATTCCAAAAAGTAAGTCCTGCAGGCTCTAGTTTTGTCTTATCTTGATTATTGTCCAGTCATGTGGTCGACTGCTGCAAGGAAAGACCTAGTTAAGCTGCAGTTGGCCCAGAACAGAGCGGCACGTCTTGCTCTTCATTGTAATCAGAGGGCTGATATAAATTCTACACATGCAAGTCACTCTTGGCTAAGAGTTGAAGAGTGACTGACTGCACCACTTCTTTTTATAAGAAACTGTTAAATCCCAAACTGTTTGCATAGTCAACGTACACACACACACACACACACACAGACATGCCACCAGGGGTCTTTTAACAGTCCCCAAATTCAGAACAAATTCAAGAAAGCGTACAGCATTATATAGAGCCATTATTGCATGGAACTCCGTTCCATATCATATTGCTCAAATGAACAGCAACTCTGGTTTAAAAAACACATAAAGCAACTAGGGATGTACGATATATCGGTGAACATATCGTAGTCGGCCGATACCGATTTGGGCATTTTTAGCTAATATCGGCCGACTCCGATATGTTCACCGATATATCGTCCATGTCTAGTTCAACAGCGATTTCAAAGCCGATGTGCATACCTAATATAATGACGCCACGTAAAATTATGCACTTACACGTGCCACACGGCATTCCTAACTTGGCCCACAATGTTTGCTGTGTGGATCGAGCAGTCAACAAGTCGACCAGTCATTTGAAAGAGTAAGAACATTTTGGCGAGACAACTCAAAGGTGAAATCCATTAAAGCCAAGACAATGGAATTAATTTCCCTTGACAATCAACCGTTCTCTGTCGTGGGTGATGTTCGCTTTCGCCGACTGGTCGAGCACTGGTACACACTACCAAGTGCGCTATTCTTTTCAGATGTTGCCCTACTGGAGTTACACAGTAATAGCGTCACTGCTATTAGCTTCACGACATGCATACTATGGAATGCTGTTTGGGTTTTTGTGTCAAAAAAATACAGTAGCACTGTCAAAGCTGTTCAAAAGTCTGCAAACACCGGCCACAAACAATGTGTTTTCAATACCGCGTTGGTAATAAAGCATCTGTTAGACCGCAACTTCTGGGGTAGCTAGCTTTAGCTTGGTACCTAGCTAGCACCAATACAACCAGCCTGAAAAAATTACAAGTAGAAACTGCTGTCATTTTCATTATTCTTTGCAATGATTTAGGAATCCTTGTAAGTATTAGCTAGGTTGCCACTTGTTCTTCGCAAATTGAATTTAACTTAAATAAATAGCTAGCCAGCTACTTAACCCTGTTGCCCAAAGCTAACGTTATAAGCAGCCAGCTAGCGTCATCTAGCTAGTGAAGCTCGACCGGACCAGGTTATCTGTTGTGAAGCTAGCCACAAAATGGATTAGGCACAATAGCGGAATTTGCAGTTTGCTTTCAAAATAAAGGTATGCCATTGACAGTGATGCAAATTAATACACATTGTATAATTATTCATGCAGAAGGCTAACCGCAAAGTCCACTGTTGTGGCTAATGCTTATAGTGGATAGCTTCACATAGATGGGTCCGACCACCCTTATTCAAATAAGAACGGTCTTATAAATTAGGGTTATTTTAGATGACACCTAGCTATATAGTTAGCTAGCTAAGTATAGCTACTGAAACAGATGTCGTTTCGCTATGTTTTTGGGGAAGAACATTGTTTGCATCCATGAGCTAGCTAGCTTTTTTTATGACCAGCACTGTAGGTGCACGAGACAACTTTAGCAGCATCATAGCATACGTATCAATGAATCGTCGTGACATATGAAATACGAGTGATGGGTAATCTGTGTAATAACTACGCAAAAAAATAATGAACGCGTTAAATTATTGTGTGACGTGCAGTCATTTTCAGGTCCTGATTTGGTCAACAAGCTTAATTGACATGTCAAATAGTACAGTTAAATCCTAAACCAGGATTTCTATGGAACGTCATTTGTGTCTTTGCCTGTCAAAAACATATACTATTTAACACGAATTGACATGTCAAATAACTATTTGTCAAGTCAAATCGTGTTAAATAGTATATTTTTTTTACATGCAAAGACACAAATGACGTTCCATAGAAATCCTGGTTGAGAATTAAACTAATGAACAATGAAACTGCACAGGAAGTAAGTGCAAGAAATATAGATTTGGTAATGGGGCCATAAGTGCCCAAACTTTTTGGTGTGTGTGTGTAACCTTTAACTAGGCCAGTCAGTTAATTAAGAACAAATTATTATTTACAATGATGGCCAAACCCAGATGACACTGGGCCAAATGTGCGCCGCCCTATGGGACTCCCAATCACGGCCGGATATGATAAAGCCTGGATTCGAACCAAGGACTGTAGTAATGCCTTTTGCACTGAGATGCAGTACCTTAAACTGCTTCGTGTGTGTTAACTATTTAACTGTACTAGAATGCTTAAAAGGCTGCTAAAATTTCTAATATAGTTATAGTCGGTCTAATTTTTATTTATTTTTTTGGCAAGGGAAATATCGGATATTGATATCGGCCAAAAATTACATATCGGTGCATCACTAAAAGCAACACCAAGGCACAACGCCTCTCTCCCTATTTGATCTAGATAGTTTGTATGTATTGATATGTACTGGAAGCTACGGGTGCCTTAAAAAAAAAAATATATATATATATATATATTACTTTAAAAAAATGTATGTATTTTTGTCCTTGAGCTGTTATGTATTATGTCATGTTTTCTGTGTACCCTAGGAAAAGTAGCTGCTGCTTTTACAACCGTATACATTTACATTACATTTAAGTCATTTAGCAGACGCTCTTATCCAGAGCGACTTACAAACTGGTGCATTCACCTTATGACATCCAGTGGAACAGCCACTTTACAATAGTGCATCTAAATCTTTTAAGGGGGGTGAGAAGGATTACTTTATCCTATCCTAGGTATTCCTTAAAGAGGTGGGGTTTCAGGTGTCTCCGTATAAATATGTCTGCTTCATTTGATGAGGTGATTTAAAAACAAACTTTTGTTCTTCCCGACAGGTGAGTGACACTGAGACTCGTCTGGAATGCCTGCTCAACAACAACAAAAACTCTGACTTCTGTGCACCGCTGACATCCTTTGACTGGAATGAGGTGGACCCTAACCTGCTGGGTGAGAATAACTTTATCTTTTTTTTTTATGGACAGACTACGTTACCAGATTCTCTGGATGCCTCTTCCAGATCGCTATTGGCATTTAGTGTTAAAAATAAGCTAAACAGTTGAGTCTTAAGCAAGTATGAGCTCCTGACGCCTCTTCACAAACAAGAGACGATAGCATATACCATTAGCTCTCCAGGTGTCATTGTTATACAGCCTTGGTTGGTCTCATTGAAAAAAGAAAAGAAAAAAACGTAATTTTATATAGAGCATTCATAATGTCTACATTAGCTCTACATCGACGCTTCACTTTACATTTTTCAAGCAAAGTCATACTACATGAAAGGTGATATAAAATATACAAATGCAGCATAACCCATTTGCCACCCTTTTATATAGCATGCCATTTGCTTATGAATGATACATAGTCCTTTAAAGGATATAGAAAGGTATCATTAAAGATGTGCTGTAAAGCTTTTGTATAGTTTCAGCTAGTAGTTTAATCTCTCACAAGCCAAAACGGGTCCCCTGCAATTGAAATGATATGTTACAAACTCCAATTCATACAACATGTTACAAATGTATAAGTGCTTAAGATCCCGTTCAATAAATCAATAAAAAATTGTGTTTCTTCTCTGTAGGTACCTCCAGTATTGACACCACCTGCACTATCTGGGGCCTGGAGACAGGTCAGGTACTGGGCAGGGTCAACCTGGTGTCTGGCCATGTCAAGACTCAGCTCATCGCCCATGACAAAGAGGTAAAGACACTGCAGGGGTTAGGCCAGAGCTGAATTAAATTAAGTTCCAATATCCACACTTGCATACTATAAATATGTGATGACGTATTGGCCATTCATGCTAAGTAGTGTGGATATTGGGCATGTAATGGTCAATGTAATGTTATAGCAATGTTCCAAGTGATCAATGAAATTACCGCCTCCACCCATTGTCAGTTGTTGTACTTTTGGCAAATATGGCTAAAATATCTGTCAAATCAGTAGACTATGAACAAACCATATTTTGTATCGGAACAGTAGATGTCACCTGTTATTTCACCAAATGTCTGTCGTGTGTGTCCTTGTCGCAGGTCTATGACATCGCATTCAGCCGAGCCGGTGGTGGCCGGGACATGTTTGCGTCGGTGGGGGCAGATGGCTCTGTGCGCATGTTTGACTTGCGCCACTTGGAGCACAGCACCATCATCTACGAGGACCCCCAGCACCACCCGCTGCTCCGCCTCTGCTGGAACAAACAAGACCCCAACTACCTGGCCACCATGGCGATGGATGGAATGGAGGTCAGCCCTGCATCTGTTTGCCTGTCCGTCTGCATGACTGTCCCATACTTCATTGTACTGTATGTGATTGGATCAATGCTAATCTCCCTCACTAGCTTTAAGCACCAACTGTCAGAGCAGCTCACAGATTACTGCACCTGTACATAGCCCACCTATAATTTAGCCCAAACAACTACCTCTTTCACCACTGTATTTAATTCATTAATTTAGCTCCTTTGCACCCCATTATTTTTATTTCTACTTTGCACATTCTTCCATTGCAAATCTACCATTCCAGTGTTTTACTTGCTATATTGTATTTACTTTGCCACCATGCCCTTTTTTTGCCTTTACCTTCCTTATCTCACGTCGTATATAGACTTGTTTATACTGTATTATTGACTGTATGTTTGTTTTACTCCATGTGTAACTCTGTCGTTGTGTGTGTCGAACCTGCTTGGCCAGGTCGCAATTGTAGATGAGAACTTGTTCTCAACTTGCCTACCTGGTTAAATAAAGGTGAAATAAAATGCTACAGCAATTCAAATAATGCATGTTTGGTTATCTGGCTACAATATTGGACCAGTAAGTCAGTCAATTATGCTAAACAAAAATTCTAGTGGTCTATGATTATATGTATTCTACCTTAGCAGGTGCATTTTTCTCTCGGTCTGTCCCAGGTGGTGATCTTGGACGTCCGTGTGCCATGCACCCCAGTGGCTAGACTTAACAACCACCGCGCCTGTGTCAACGGCATCGCCTGGGCGCCCCACTCCTCCTGCCACATTTGTACAGCAGGTAAGCCCTCTGTTTCCTCCCGCTTATATTATACAGTATTATCCATGTGCCAACCAGCCATGTGCTAACCTTCCAAGTAAAAAAAAAAAAAAATAATTTTTCCTTTTATTTTTATTTTTAAGCAGTATATGGAAAATGCCAAATACTTTGGGATTATTTGTACTTGAAAATTAAAACATGATAATATAGGATACATTTACTTAAATTGTTTTTTGGTTATAAAATGCTAAAGTTTGCGGGTGGTGGCAGTGGCTAGGGGAACAAACTCAAAACTTGCAATGCACTCTGTCCTTCAATAGAGTGCTTACAAGGTATGGAAACATATGTCAATTTGTAATTTTGATGTATATTATTGATTAATTAATCCATAAGATTCTGTTGACACAAACATCTGACATTCTCAGAAAATATGAATATAAATGAAATGGCACATCTGCATCGCTGGTGAGATTTGATTTTATAAATCATTGTTCCATAACATCCCCATGGAATTATTTAGTGAAACTAGATCACAGGGCTGAAAAAATATATACCATTGATTATCAAATCTGCCCTCTAGTAGCCCAGAACACAAGCATTGATTTCAGTCTACAATACACTAACTACTGTCCCCTTTCCTGTCCGGAAAGTAGCGGATGACCATCAGGCGCTGATCTGGGACATCCAGCAGATGCCCAGAGCCATCGAGGACCCCATCCTGGCCTACACGGCCGAAGGCGAGATCAATAACGTCCAGTGGGCATCCACCCAGCCTGACTGGATCGCAATCTGCTACAACAACTGCCTAGAGATTCTCCGCGTCTGACATAACCTGGGCTCAGCTCTTAGCGGGACAGTCTGAGGTGATCCTTGGAATCTGATCTGATCTGAGCTCAGTGTCGATGTCCTATTTTAATACAGTTGGTAAACATAGAGGGATAGTTTAACTCCGGCCCGCTCAAGAACAGACATGGCAACTTCATTTTTATGATCTGACGTCAACAGGGACTCCTGTTCATGTAGGACTGAACTGTATGATACTGGATTGTGTATGTGTTGCCCTTTTCATTTGAGGATAATGTTACAGATGCCCTTTACATTCAAAGGGGGGCGACAACGTTACCCACAGACAATGTTTACACCCTTCTGAGTAATTTACGGAAATGCTCAAGACTCCCTCTGGCTGCCTCTCAATTTAGAATTTTCTCAGAAGCTGTTATTTTTTGACAGACATGTTTGAATACGATGCAGTTCATTGTGAGATTTTATTTTTGTGAAGGGAAAAACAAGAACACAAATCAAGAGTAGCCAAAAGACTCATCACAATTATACCCACACTTACCAGGGCACTTAGTTTAAATCTGAGACTTTTCAGCATGTTGTTTGATAAGTGTATAGGCTTTAACATGTGAATGGATCTGTTTCTTTAAAGTGGTCTTTGGTAGAATCAGCAGTTGCTACATCCATTTTTGGACGTATACATTTAATGATGTGTACCCATTTTGATTCTTGAAGAATATAACTTATAAATGCTTCATGAGCTTAGTTCAAAGTCGTTCCAAATCAGAACCCAAAATATAAGCTCATGTTTGTAAACAAAGTAAATGTAAACGCCATATAGCCTCAAAACATGTTAAAACGATAGTTTTGATATCATGAATGGTCAGTACTTACATCCATAGCAGTCTACGAATTTGAGTGGTTAGATTTCTCCAGCCCCAACCCCTCAGCTTTTGACCGAAGCGGGGGCGGGGAGTCTCTCTTGTTATTGTTTCTACTGCCGATTCCGCTTTTAAGCTCTTTTAAAATGTTTAAATGCAGTATAATGTACGTAGTTATTAGTGTGGCCATTGTAATTTACAATATCTTTATTCTCTTAACACCCCATTATGTCTGAATCACATAGTTTCAGATCATATGGTTCTATTTAAAACGGGACTGAATTCAACTATTCAGGTATTCAAGTGTTTGTTTTTATCTTCACATTTACAGTTTTGCAATTGAACATAGTGACAATTGTGATATGAAAAACATCTTTATTTAATACAAACTACAGTAAATTTCTCCATTGAACTTATTCATCCACTGCTTCATTACAGCTTTGCTATTTGTCTTCCTTGGTTCTGCCTGTAAAATATTGTAAAAAATGAACTTATTGCTAAAGTTAACCCTAAACACTTTGTGTATAAACTAGATTAGGTAAATGTATATGAATTGTTGTAATGTACAGATGGGGATATTGTATTGTTGAGGTGCAAATGTCATATCAAGAAGTGGTTCTTCTTTTTACATTGTACTTCAAGCCTCGGTCGTAAGGGCTACCTACATAACACCGTCACAATGACATAAACAGCCATGACAGCTGGTGTCACCTTCTAAAAATGACACAAACCATTTAATAGGCTTAGTCAGTGGTGGAACACTGGGGGGGGTTGTCAAAAAAAGTAGCTTTATTAGTTTTTATTGGGCACAGGGGAGGGTAGTGCTTTTTTTCTGTTTACATTCACTCTTTTTGCAGGTTTTACTATATAATTTATTCTATCCTAGACTGATTTCCTCATCTGCTTGCGTGCACCCCCATATAGGTTATCAATAAAACGTCACAATACGGTGCAGAGCGTTCGATTTGGCTGCTCTGGGTCAAGGAGAACCCCAGCTCTGCTAAAACCATTGACGGCTAAGCCTACGTGCTGTTTTCAAGGGATTGTTAAATAAATATGAACTGCACTGAACAAAAATAAATGCAACAATTTCAAAGATTTTGAGTTACAGTTCATATAAAGTAATCAGTCAAGTTAAATTCATTTATTAGGCCCTAATCTACGGATTTCACATGACTGGGAATACAGATATGCATCTGTTGGTCACAGATGGAAAAAAAAGAAGAGGGTCGTGGATCAGAAAACCAGTCAGTATCTGGTGTGACCACTATGTGCATCATACAGTGCGACACATCTCCTTCGCATAGAGTTGTGGATTGCTGTCCCACTCCTCTTCAATGGCTGTGCGAGGTTGCGGGACATCCAGAGCATCCCAAACAGGCTCAATGGGGGACATGTCTGGTGAGTATGCAGGCCATGGAAGAACTGGGACATTATCAGCTCCCAGGAATTGTGTACAGATATTTGTGACATGGGGCCGTGCATTATCATACTGAGAGATGAGGTGATGGCGGCGGATAAATGGGCTTCAGGATCTCGTCACGGTATCGCCTTCAATAAAATGCAATCGTGTTCATTGTCAATAGCTTATGCCTGCCCATACCATAACCCCACCACCACGGGGCACTCTGTTCACAATGTTGACATTAGCAAACCGCTCTCCCACACGACGCCATAGATGCGGTCTGCCATCTGCCCGGTACAGTTGAAACCGGGATTCATTCAGTGAAGAGCACACTTCTCCAGCGGCCATCGAAGGTGAGCATTTTCCCACTGAAGTCAGTTACGATGCCGAACTGCAGTCAGGTCAAGAACTCAGTGAGGATGAAGAGCACGCAGATGAGCTTCCCATGATAGGCTTTTTGGCAGTTTGGGCTGAAATTATTTGTTTTTGCATACCCACAGTTTCATCAGTTGTCTGGGTGGCTGGTTTCAGACAATCTCGCATGTGAAGAAGCTGGATGTGGAGGTCCTGGCTGGCGTGGTTACACATGGTCTGCGGTTGTGAGGCCCGGTTGGACGTACTGCCAAATTCTCTAAAATGACTGGAGGCGGCTTATGGTAGAGAAATTAACATTAATTTCTGGCTACAGCTCTGGTGAACATTCCTGCAGTCAGCATGCCAATTACTCAACTTGAGACATCTGTGGCATTGTGTTGTGTGACAAAGCTTCACATTTTTGTGGCCTTTTTATTGCCCCCAGCACAAGATGCACCTGTTTGAGCATGCTGTTTAATCAGCTTCTTGATATGCCACTCCTGTAAAGTGGATGGATTATCTTGGCAAACTGTAAATGCTGACTAACAGTGATGTAAACAAAATTTGTGAACAACATTTGAGATAATTAAGATCCCAGAAATGCCATGTTTCAGCTCATGAAACATAGGACTAACACTTAACATGTTGCGTTTTTAATATTTTTTTTTCAGCGTGCTTTGTTTGATTAAATATCATCACCTCTTGAAGAGCATAGAACTACACATTTCCGATTATTCCACGTTTGGCCACATCAGTTATGCAGCAAGTAATTGCATGCTTCTCATACTCAGTAAACATAATTTGATCATGTATTTTCATTTTATCCATTTGGCATGTTAGCTAGCTAGTAGATTAGGCTTTTGGAAAGAGGTTGACATCGGCAAGTCCTCGTCCTGGTAAAGTTGTCACTCGGACTAGTGTCGTCAAACCAATAAAATATAACCATCTAGTTTATCACCTGACAGTTTGTTAACAAGCCATATTGACGTGATCTGTTATTAGCTCGCTCATTCGATGTGGCCCATCAGTCAATGTAACTTGTCTGTCAGCAGAAATCGTGCTTAAACACACTTTCTTCTCTGCAGAGCCTCTCAAGCTCTGTCAGGTTGGATGGGGAGCGTCACTGCACAGCTGTTTTCAGGTCTCCACATGGAGGTTTGATCAGGTTCGGGCTCTGGCCAATTCTCAGCGACTTGTCCGAAGCCACTCCTGCGTTGTCTTGGCTGTGTGCTTAGGGTCATTGTCCTGTTGGAAGGTGAACCTTCTCCCCAGTCTGAGGTCCTGAGCGCTCTGTAGCAGGTTTTCATCAAAGAACTCTGTACTTTGCTTCGTTAGTCTCCCAGTCCCTGCCGCTGAAAAACATCCCCACGCATGATGCTACCGCCACCATGATTCACCGTAGGGATGGTGCCCGGTTTCCTCCAGATGTGACACTTGGTATTCAGTCCAAAGAGTTCAATATTGGTTTCATCATCAGACCAGAGAATATTGTCTCTCTTTTTCTTTAGGTGCCAAAAGGCTGTGCCTTTTACTGAGTGGCTTCTGTCTGGCCACTCTACCATAAAGGCCTTATTGGTGGAGTGCTGCAGAGATGGTGGTCCTTCTAGAAAGTTCTCCCATCTCAGAGGAACTCCGGAGCTCAAGGTCTTTTTTTTTTCTACCCCGTTTTCTCCCCAATTTCGTGGTATCCAATTGTTTAGTAGCTACTATCTTGTCTCATCGCTACAACTCCCGTACGGGCTCGGGAGAGACGAAGGATGAAAGACATGCGTCCTCAGATACACAACCCAACCAAGCCGCACTTCTTCTTAACACAGCGCGCATCCAACCCGGAAGCCAGCCGCACCAATGTGTCGGAGGAAACACTGTGCACCTGGCAACCTTGGTTAGCGCGCACTGTGCCCGGCCCGCCACAGGAGACGCTGGTAAGCAATGAGACAAGGATGTCCCTACCGGCCAACCCCTCCCTAACCCGGACAGTGCGTGGCCCCACTGACCTCCTGGTCGCGACCGGTTACAACAGAGCCTGGGCGCGAACCCAGAGTCTCTGGTGGCCAGGTGGCGCCCTTAACCACTGCGCCACCCGGGAGGCCCCGACCAAGGCCCTTTTTACTCGACTTTCTCAGTTTGGCCGGGCGGCCTGCTCTAGGAAGAGTCTTGGTGGTTCCAAACTTCTTCCGTTTAAGAATGATGGAGGCCACTGTGTTCTTTTGGACCTTCAATGTTACGGTTACCTTCCCAAGATCTGAGCATCAAAACAATCCTGTCTCTGAGCTCTACGGACAATTTCTTTGACCTCATGGCTTGGTGTTTGCTCTGACGTACACTGTCAGTTGTGTGCCTTTTTATAATTTTTTAAAAATGTCCATTCAGTTGAATTTACCCCAGGTGGACTCCAATCAAGTTGTAGAAACATCTCAAGGATAATCAATGGAAACAGGACACACCGGAGCTCAATTGGAGCTCAATTTCGAGTCTCATAGCAAAGGGTCTGAATACTTATGAAAATAAGTTATTTCTGTGTATTTTTTATAATTTAGTCAACATTTCTAAAAACCTGTTTTTGCTTTGTCATTGTGGGGGTGAAAAACTATTGCATCCATTTTATAATAAGGCTGTTGATGGGGGTCATGATAGGGGCTGCACCAAATGATTGATGTATTATAATAATTGATTATGCTTATGTTGTATTAATAGAAGGAAGGGCTGTAAGACCCCTCCCCCTACATTTATAGGGCCCTGGACTACAGATTAGCAATATATGCATTACAAGGTTTAATATTATTCCACAGTTCTTTTCTAGTCTCTGCTTCTTATATGAAATGGTCTGAGAGATGTGTTATTGCAGTCAAAACAGGGTGTCTGTGAGAAAGCGCCTCAAGGCTAAAAGAGATTCATAGACACAGAACCCTGCAGGGGAGTGAAAGAGTTAAGTCAGACATACCACTATAAAGCAACTTGGGGAGTGGACAATTACTGCGGAGCCCTTAAACACTGGAACAATTGTTCTCTCCTGCAAGTTTGTGTAACTGTATATGCATAGGCTTGGTCTCATGGGTAGAAGGTGTTGACATAGGTAGTTACATTACTAGGGGTTGACTGCAAGCATATTAAAGCAACTTGGACCCTTTTCTATTTTGCAGAACTTATTCGGAAAAATGTGTGCATTCCTGTTGTCAACTTCTGTCTGCAATTGCATTAATAAATGAATGATTGATTGATTTACTTAAAGATATTGTCTGATTACTGATTTCACCAATAAGCAAATAATTGACAAGGAACAAGGAACCTACCCCAACACTGTAACAAAATGTGAATTAAGTCCAGGGGTCTGAATACTTTCCGAATGCACTGAATACTCCCAGCAGGCCCAGTTATTCAGGAAAGCTTAACGTGCTCTGCCTCCTCTCCAATCCGAGTGGCTATTCCTCACACACCTAGAACTTATCTCTTTAAAGTAGCCTAAATATTTGTCATTTAACTTGTAAAATGTTTGACCTTTTTACATGTGGCATAAACACAACCAGTCAATGTTCTCATCTGATTTAGGCTACTTCAAAAGCATTCTGTGCACATTTTCATTCTAAATATAATTCCATCATCCAAACTGTGTAGAATGGGGAAAAATACATCTGTTACCAAACACCAAGATTGCCAACCCTTTGATACTGGGTAGGCCTACAAGATGGGGAGGGATGTAGCCCTGTTCTGTTTGTCGAGATTGACAGTAGTCTATTTGATTGTGGTGTTCAAAACACACCACGATATTGAAGCGCCCGAAGTCTGTATGCTTTGCTTATTGGTTGTTTAGCACATTGGCACAGAAACCTGTTGTTGGAAAAATGATTGTGTATATTTTATATAATTATAGATGTAGCATCAGTGTTGAACCTGCCAAGCTGATCATTCTCTGCAGTTGACTCTGATTGTAGTCTAATGAAACATGCAGGGAAGAGTTGGCTCATCCGGAGGTCAGTGAACACCCCCACACACACCCCCCATCACCGCACCCCTCAAAGTGGATTATAGCACAAAGTGACAAAGGCTTTTGAAGGATAAGTGGAAATCATGTTAATTTTTTGTACTTTGAGAACTATCCCTTCAAGGTACATCAACTTCACCAACACTTCAGTTTAGCTGGATAGATGGGTTGGCTACATGGAAAAGTGGAGGCCAGTACAGGAAGGAAGAGAATGGACTCGATAAGCCACTTCCATCTTGCAGTCTGTATTTAACAGAGAAATAGCAGACGAAAAAGAGAGGATTGTGGTGTCAGATCATCAGTGAATCCCAAACCAGCCCCTCGACCTTACCAACTTACCCAGTGGGTCCTCTGTTGTCACGTGTTGATGACTAGAGGTTGACTTCAAAAGTGGCTATTGTATCAAATAAACCCATCAACTTTGGGACCAATGACTGTATACATTGTGTACAAAATGTTAATGGTCCACCACCGAAAGGATATCCATCCAACTAGACACAACTGTGGGAAGCATTGGAGTCAACATGGGCCAGTATCCCTGTGGAACACATTCGAACACCTTGACCCAACTGATTGAGGCTGTTCTGAGGGCAAAGGGGATGCAACTCAATATAAAGGGAGGTGTTCTTTATGTTTTGTGTGGATAAAGCCATTGATCACATGACATGATTCATTCCTATGTGAAGACTCAATAGTGCATTTGAAACCCAGGAAGTCGGTTAAGGTGGGAGATTTCGGTAGACAGGGAGAATCTCAATTCCATTCTCCCCGTGTCCTCACTCCCCACCTCAAATAAAATATTTTTTAATTTGTCACGCTTCATAAACAGCCGGTGTAGACTAACTGTGAATTGCTTACTTTCGGGCCATTCCCAACAATGTAGAGAAACATGGAAAAATAATAGAACTCAAATAAATACACATTGAGTAACGATAACTTTGCTATGTGCAGGGGTACGAGGTAATTGAGGTAGATACGTACATAGGGGTAAAGTGACAAGGCAACAGGATAAATCATAAGCAGTAGCAGCAGCGTATGTGATGAGTCTAAAGAGTTAGTGAAAAGGGGTCAATACAGATAGTCCGGGTTGCTAATTGGTTAACTACACTGAACATAAACGCAACGTGTGAAGTGTTTGCCCCATGTTTCATGAGCTAAAATAAAATATCACAGAAATGTTCTATTTGCACAAAGCTTATTTCTCTAATTTTGTGCATAAATTTCTCCGTTGCTGCGATAGTCCATTCACCTGACAGATGTGGCAAATCAAGAAGCTGATTTAACGGCATGATCATTACACATTGTAATGTGCTGGGGACAATAAAAGTCCACTCTAAAATGTGAAGTTTTGTCACCCAACACAATGCCACAGGTATCTCAAGTTTTGAGGGAGCGTGCAATTGACATGCTAAACTGCAGGAATGTCCACCAGAGCTGTTGCCAGAGAATTGACTATTCATTTCTCATAAGCCACCTCCGTCATTTTAGAGAATTTGGCAGTACGTCCCACCAGCCCCAGAACTGCAGACTACGTGTATGGCATTGTGTGGGCCAGCGGTTTGCTGAGTGCCCCACGGTGACATGGTTATGGTATGGGCAGGGTAAGCTAAGGCCAACGAACACAATTGCATTTTACCGATGGCAATTTGAATGCACAGAGATACCGTGACGAGATCCTGAGGCCCGTTGTCATGCCATTCATCAACCACCATCACCTCATGTTTCATCATAATAATCCACAGCCTCATGTTGCAAGGATCTGCACACAATTCCTGGAAGCTGAAAATGTCCCAGTTCTTCCATGGCCTGCATACTCACCAGACGTGTCACTTATTTAGCATGTTTGGGATGCTCTGGTTCGACGTGTATGACAGTTGGTTCCAGTTCTCGCCAATAACTAGCAACTTTGCACAGCCATTGAAGTGGAGTGGGACAAAATTCCACAGACCACAATCAACAGCCTGATCAGCTTTATGCTAAGGAGATATGGCAAATGGTGGTCACGGACCAATTTTCTGATCCGTGCCCCAACTTTTTTTTACATTTAAGGTACTGTGACAGATGCATATCTGTATTCCCAGTTGTGAAATCTATAGATTAGGATTTATTTTTTCAATTGACTGACTGACTTGTATGAACTGTAGCTCAGTAAAATCTTTTAAATTGTTGTACCAGCTCTGACGCTCGTCGCATGTGGCAGGGTTTGCAAACTATTATGGACTACAAAGAAAACCCAGCCGCGAGCTGCCCAGTGACATGAGCCTACCAGGCGAGCTAAATGCCTATCATTCTCGTTTCGAGACAAGAAACACGGAAGCATGCATGAGAGCAACAGCTGTTCCGGAGGACTGTGTGATCACGCTCTCTGTAGCTGATTTGAGCAAGATCTTTTAAACAGGACCGCCTGGCCAGACGGATTACTAGGATGTGTACTCCGAGCATACGTGGATAATCAGGCAAGTGTCTTCACTGACATTTTCAACCTTTACCTGACCAAGTCTGTAATACCTACATGTTTCAAGCAGACCACCATAGTCCCTATGCCCAAGAAAGCGAAGGTAACCTGCCTAAATGACTACCGCCCCGTAGCACTCATGTCTGTATCCATGAAGTGCTTTTAAAGGCTGGTCATGACTCGCATCATCCTGGAAACCCTAGACCCACTCCAATTCACATACCACCCCAACGGATCCACAGATGAGATCACATAGTTGTCCGGAACAGCTGGTTCTCTCATACATGGTTCAGTGTTGCTTGCCTCGACGCAAGCATTGAAGTCATTTAGCTCATCTGGCGTACCACTGGGCAGCTTGCTGCTGTGTTTCCCTTTCGTAATCCGTGATAGTTTGCTTGCCTTGCCTCATCCAACGAGTGTCAGAGCTGGCCTCGGGCTCTGGGATGGGCCTCTGGCTTTCTCATCTAATGGGTTTTAAGAAGGCGAGGAGTATGTATTGAGATTCTCCCATAATATGCGCAGTTTGAGCTAGTCCAGGAAGTGTCGTTGCAGGCTAGCTCAGTGCCTCCCCCTCTCATTGAGTATGTCAAGTTGAAGGCCAACCGGGGTACTGCCGGCTATTGGCTACGACGTTAAAATCATCAGTTCAAGGACATACATCTGTTGTAGTAGTTATTATTGGTAATAATAGGTACCATTATTGTCTTAAATTTGTATTTATTTTTTACACAAAGATTGCCATTTTCCCTTTCTCTATAATGGGGGATCCTGTTTTCTGCAAATAATGCCTGCAGTACTGCGATCAGCCTTGAACTTTGTGGCTTCAATGAGAGAGAGCAGTCATTCTCCCCTGTTCGGGAGACACTGGTGACGTGAATGATGCGGTTCATGTTCCACATTTAAATAAGAAGATTAGCATGAAATAATTTCTTATAATTTTACAAAAAACAAACTCTAACAGTTAAACATTTAATTTGGGAGGCATTTCAAATGTTACATGTGTCAATTCTCAATCGCCCCATAGCACTCACTTCTGTCATCATGAAGTGCTTTGAAAGACTAGTCAAGGATCATATCACCTATGACCTACTTCAATTTCCTTATCGCCCAATAGATTCACAGACGATGCCATCGCACTGCACACTGCCCTATCCCATCTGGACAAGAGGAATACCTATGTAAGAATGTTGATCATTGACTGTAGCTCAGCATTCAACACCATAGTACCCTCCAAGCTCATCATTAAGCTAGAGACCCTGGGTCTGAACCCCGCCCTGTGCAACTGGGTCCTGGACTTCCTGACGGGCTGCCCCCCAGGTGGTGAAGGTAGGAAACAACACCTCCACTTTGCTGATCCTCAACCCTGGGACCCCACAAGGATGCATGCCCTCTTGTACTCACTGTTCACCTATGAATGCGTGGCCACGCACGCCTCCAACTCAATCATCAAGTTTTCAGATGACAACAGTAGCGGGCCTGATTACCAACAATGATGAGACAGCCTACAGGGAGGTGGTGAGGGCCCTGGGAGTGTGGTGCCAGGTAAATAACCTCGACCAAGGTCAACAAAACTAAAGCTCTGATCGTGGACTTCAGGAAACAGCAGAGAGATCACCCCACCCCCCCCATCCACAGATGGGACCGCAGTGGAAAAGGTGGAAAGCTTCAAGTTCCTCGCCTTACACATCACTGACAAACTGAAATGGTCCACCCACATAGACAGTGTGGTGGAGAAGGCAAACTTTTACAGATGCACAATTGAAAACATTCTGTTGTGCTGTATCACTGCCTGGTACAGCAACTGCACTGCCCGCAACCACAGAGCTCTCCAGAGGGTGGGGCGGTCTGTTCAACGCATCCTACCGGGGGCAAGCTACCTGCCCTCCAGGACAGCACTCGATGTCACTGGAAGGTCAAAAAGATCAAGGACTACAACCACCTGAGCCACTGCCTGTTCACCTCGTTATCATCCATTAGGTGAGGTCAGTACAGGTGCATTAAAGCTGGGACCGAGAGACTGAAAAAACAGCTATCTCAAGGCCATCAGACTGTTAAATAGCCATCACTAGCACATTAGAGGCTGCTGCCCTATATACATAGACTTGAAATCACTGGCCAGTTAAATAATGGAACACTCGTCACTTTAATGTTTATATATTTTGCATTACTCATCTCATATTTGTATATACTGTATTCTATCCTATTCTACTGTATCTTAGTCAATGTTGCTCGTCCAAATATTTATTTAGTCTTAATTCCATTCCTTTACTTTAGATTGTGTATATTGTTAGATATTACTGCACTGTTGGAGCTGGAAACAAGCATTTCGCTACACCCACAATAACATCTGCTAAACATGTATGTGACATATACATTTGATTTGAAGTGGCTATTTGAGGGTCGAATTAGCCCCTACACCCACTAATTTTCACTCCCTCTGCTTTGGGACATTTGCAAATGTCGGAGGAGCGCGTGAATGCGCAAATGGAAGGACAAGGGGAAGGGGGTGACATGGAATTCAGCCTTTCCATAAACAACCTCAACCCCCTCCCCTAGGCACTTAATCTTAAAGGGGAAGTTCAGTGTTTTTCAACTTGAGGTTTTTCACCCTGAAAGTGTTGTATGAGCCATGAGAATCGTATTCATGGTTCGGTTTTCTCTGAACAGCCATTAGTCTTCAGCTAACCCTAGCCGACGCTAGCAAAAAATCTAGGAAAGTGATGGGGGCATCCAGTACTTGTATAAACATGGCCAAAACAACTGTAATCAACTCATTATTTGGTTTGACGTTACCTGATTTAACCTTTTTTGTACAGTTCCGCATGTCATGTCCCCATCAATTTCAGATTTTTTTGGCTAGTGGTGGCTAAAGTTAGCAGGACTTTAACGGCTGTTTAAGCTCATCCACCTACTCCGATCTCAGTACATAGGGGTTAGGGGCTGTTAAAGGGCAGGGCCTGGAAAGACATGTTCTGCTACTATCTTGCAATCTGTATATGAGTGGAAGCAGTCTGTAGGATCCCAGGTTTGGGGAACTAGGGACAGGGGTCTCAGGTCACAGAAAGCACAGGATCTGAGCGATGTTTCTGGATCTCCGCCTGCCCTGAGGCGTCCAGGTTCCCGGGCAACGAGGGGAAGCGGAGGCTGCCACTTAGTCTGGACGTTTCCATGAGAGACAGTGACCGCTTGACCATCGGCTGGGAGGAGAGTGGCACGGTCGGCTCCATCTCCGGGGTGGCGGACATGGTGTCGTCGGACTCTACAGTCAGATGGATACCGCTGGACAGCGACTCCTGGGATTTCAGGGGTAACTTGAGGTCAGGCTGGGCAGAGCTCTACAACAAAACAATCAAGGGTGAGTAATTCAGTCACAGGTTGGAGGTTTAACTGCAGTAACACAGCTTCTGTGAATGTTTCAGGTGCTTTGACAGATTTTGTTTTTGTGTTCACCATCAGAATTCCTACCTGCGTGGATGCTTGGTTGTCTATCTGTATGGGTGGGATCTGGTACATGGTGTGCAACACTGGCGCTCCCGTCCCATATAGGCCAGGTGAGTCTATGGCTGACACAGTGCTGTAAGCGGGCGGTACCGGCGTTATCTGCCTTTGGAGCAGCTGCAGGATGACGTTGATATCGGCAGTCATTTGAATCTCCAGTCTGGTATTGGAGGGATAAAGGGGGCAGAAAGAGGGAAGGAAAAGGAGGATTACAAAGTAGCCATGTATTCACTGTTGCCATTAAAGACCTTCCAGATAACGACCTTCCAAGATAACTGGAATGTCTCTCTTGTCAAAGTTAGTCTAACTCCATAAGCTCCAGTTTGTTAATGTGGGGAGTGGGGGTACAGGAACTGCTTTTGTTTGAATTGGAGATTGTCCCTTTGAAGGTAAAGTATAAATGAAAACATTTGACTGATTTACAGTTCATAAATCAGTCAGATTTCGTATGACTGAGAATACAGATATGCATCTGTTGGTCACATACCTTAAAAAAAAAAAAGTAAGGGTATGGATCTGTGAACAAGTCAGTATCTGGTATGACCACCATTTGTCTCCTATAGCGCTACATCTCCTTTGCATAAAGTTGACTGTAGCCTGCGGAACGTTGTCCCACTCCTCTTCAATGGCTCTGCAAAGTTGCAAGATATTGGCAGGAACTGGAACACGCTGTTGTACACATTGAACCAGAACATCCCAAACGTGCTCAATGGGTGACATGTCTGGTGCGTATACAGGCCATGGAAGAACTGGGACATTTTCAGGCTCGAGGAATTGTATACAGCTGCTTGCAACGTCGGCTGTGCATTATCATGCTGAAACATGAGGTGATGGTGGCGGATAAATGGCACGACAATGGGCCTCGGGATATCGTCACGGTATCTCTATGCATTCAAATGGCCATGGATAAAATGCAATTTTGTTCATTGACTGTAGCTTATGCCTGCCCATACCATAACCCCGCTGCCACCATGCGTCACTGTTCACAACAGCAAATCGCTCACCCACACAAGGCCATTCATCTGTGACATCTGCCCGGTACATGTGAAACTGGGATTCATTCATGAAGAGTATACTTCTCCAGCGTGACAGTGGCCATCCAAGGTGAGCATTTGCCCACTGAAGTCGGTTACGATGCCGAACTACAGTCAGGTCAAGACCCTGGTGAGGACGACCACGCAAGTTAGCTTCCCTGAGACAGTTTCTTCAGTTGTGCAAAACCCACAGTTTCATCAGCTCGGTGAAGAAGGTGAAGAAGCAGGATGTGGAGGACCTGGGCTGGCGTGGTTACACATGGTCTGCGGTTGTGAGACCGGTTGGACATACTGCCAAATTCTCTAAAAGACATTGGAGGTGGCTTACGGTAGAGAAATTAACATTCAATTCTCTGGCAACAGCTCTGGTGGACATTCCTGCTGTCAGAATGCCAATTGCACGCTCCCTCAACTTGAGACATGTGTGGCATTGTGTTATGGCTTTTATTGTCCCCAGCACAAGGAGCAACTGTGTAATGATCATGCTGTTTAACCAGTTTCTTGATATGCCACACCTGTCAGCTGGCTGGATTATCTTGGCAAAGGAGAAATTCTCACTAACAGGGATGTAAACAAATTAGTGCACAAAATGTGAGCTAAATGTTATTTTTTTGTGCATATGGAACATTTCTGGAATCTTTTATTTCAGCTCAGGAAACATTTGATTTCAGATGGTATCAGCCAACGTTGCACCCTAGGTAAGTTGAAAATAAGCTAAAACGTGCAGGCTCAACTGTTTGTCTGGCTCGACTGTTGAAAATAGTTTTGTAATAGTAAGAGTGTTGATCCTCGCACCTGTTGAGCTGTGACTGTAGTAGTTCCAGTCGGGACTCCAGCTCACTGGGCCTCTCCTCTATGAACGGGGGCGGGTGGTATGAGGTCCGAACCGAAGAGGAGCGCCACTGCCTGTTGGAGTACTGGACCGACTGCCTCTCTGGCCAGTATTGAACATACCCAGACATGTTCGGTGAGAGGTTAGAGGTGGCTGGAAACATTTACAGAGTGTTGTTGATCAACTGATGTCTTTTTGAATCTTTTGGGATTTTGAATCCGCAACCCTCCGGTCCAGTAATGCTACATATCATACAATTGAAATGGAGGTACCATACTGCTCATACTGTACCTGGTTGAGCCCTGTCCATGGGGGCCCCTCTGCCCACTGTGGCGCCACTAGGGGGCTTCAGCTGCACTACTGAGGGGGAGTATTCCAGCCAATTGTCGTCCGGAGGGTACAGCTCCACCTTGCCCCCTTGGGTTAGGTGCTTGTTTAGGTCCTCGCTGGACTGGGAGCAAGGCGACTCACAGCTGCAGCCCTCCTCCCAGTGGGGCTGTGGGACCGAATGGCGTTGGCGGTAGGGGTACGGGTCATCCTGGTCCATGCCGTCTGTCCAAATGTGAATGTAAAAAAATTTCATACAGCTAGCTCGCTTGATACATACAGACCCTGATTCAACTAATCAACTTAACTTACCAGGACCGTTGCGACAGTCCAGGGAGTGTCCCCTGTGTCGTGGCTTACTACGACTGTATCCACAATCATCACCAGAATCATCAGCCAACAGTAATGGTGGGACCTGGTCAGCCTGACATACAGAAATAGCAAGACACAAACTGAACACATCCCAATACACTGATACAGTGCCAACGATCCCATTTCATTGGACACAGTGAACCAAAAGGATCTTATTCACCAATACCATAAATATCCCAAATAAAAATGTGTACATTTTCTCAGTTTAGCCACGTGTGTGTGTGTGTTTTTCTTCTTACGTCTCTTAGGTCAAAGGTGAACTCCAAGTTTGCCCAAAAGTTGTCGGCAAAGCCTGGATAAATGTCTAGAACTTCGAGCAGGTCATCCCTCTGAATCCGGTGCAGGTCACAGTAAGTGATGGCGCGCACGTCAGAGTTGGACTTGCCTGGCTCTGCATACATGTGGATAGGCTCCCCAAAGATGTCATTCTTCCCTACAGGATAGAGGAAGGGAGACAGTGAGAGTAAATGAAGGGGGATGGCATCACTTATCTCATCACAGATGGCTGTTATTTTAAAGAATTCCGAACTATAGGATGTAGTTACTGTATATAATTCACATCTGTTTAAGAGGAAACTATTTAGCTGTAGCCTGGCTGGTCTAGTGGCAATGCCGCAGCCTCCAGCACACGTCTACGGTGTCGGCATAGGTTCGAGTCTGGCCTACGGCTCTTTGACAACTTCACTATCCTTCCTACCACTGTCATTCTATATCTGTTCAATAAAATCAGAAAATACCTTAAATAGAATAGAGCATGATCTTTAGAAACTACATTTACATTTCTAAAATAGTTTGAAAGACATCAATGACTAACATATAGCTAAAGTCAATGCAGCAGATCTGACACGTATTTTTTTTAACTAGGCAAGTAGGTTAAGAACAAATTATTATCTACAATGACGGACTACCAAAAGGCAAAAGGCTTCTTGCGGGGACGTGGGGCTGGAATTAAAAAAAAATAATAATATAGGACAAAACACACATCACTACGAGAACACAACACTACATAAAGAGAGACCTAAGACAACAACATAGCATGGCAGAAACACGAAAACTCAGCATGGTAGCAGCACACAACATTGTACAAACATTATTTGGCACAGACAACAGCACAAAGGGCAAGAAGGTAGAGACAACAATATCACGCCAAGCAGCCACAAGTGTCAGTAAGAGTGTCCACGATTGAGTCTGTGAATGAAGAGATTGCGATGAAACTGCTGCAGCGAACTGAACAATAGATTGCATAGCCTTCCTTACCCAGTATGGCCACCACGACATCATCATGAGTGACCTGGATGGTACCGCGAGTGATGAAGAAGAGAGAGTTGAGGATGTCTCCAGAGTGGATGAGTGTATCCCCTGGTGGGGCATGCACAGTCTTGAAGCACATTGCCAGAGCCCGCAGACAGGCCTTGCTGCCCCCCCGGAAAGCCTTGCAGTTTTGCAGCAGACTGCGGTTCAGGTGCAGACATATATCAGCCTGCAAGCACTCTGGAAAACCCTTCAGCACCTTGGGAGGAAGATGGAAAGTCAACATAAATGTCAAAATCAGTCATCTTGCAATAGGGCATTCTCACTGTAAACTGAGTTTTCAGCACTGCAGTTTATTACGCTGGATGCCTTGGGGATTTGTATAGATTTGTTGACCAGAAGATAGTCTACAGGTATAATGCTTTATAACATGTTATAAGCACATAGCCTTTATAATTTCTTAAGGCTTATAATATGTTATTTCTCAATGTACTACACCTTAACTGACTGAAAATGGCTGGTGTTTAGTCAGGATCATGATGGCAGGATTATAAGACATAAGGAGGTCATACATGCTCATGATAAGTCTTACAATGCATTATAACTGCATCATAATGCATTATACCTGCAGGTTTTACGTAAAGTGTTACCGAAGAAAGTGTTTCTTACGAGTTTGGTGGCCGGTTTTCTACTCACTGCATTCATGTCAATGCCATTGGTGTAGGACCAGGCGTGCTGGAAATACTCCTCCAGGCGGTTGCGAAGCCCGCTGGGGATCTGGTGGAAGCGGATAAACTCCTTGACCCGCAGCATCTGGGTGTGGTAGCGCGTCGTCCCCGAGTATAGGCGCTGGATGATGGCCGACACATTTCCAAAGATGCTGGCGTACATGAGAGCTGGAGGATGAGGAGGAGCCAATGGGGCTTAAAAAGGCTTATGTCAACAATTGCACGTTGATAATGCAGTATACGTGACATGATAAAAATATCTTGCAGTTGTTGACATAAGTATTTATGAAATGTGCTACTTTTGAATGCAGTGTGTATGGATTGTGAATGTTCTTCTGAGTAAATTGAACATTTAGGAACTTACAGCCAATAACCATAACACAGATGGAGAAGAGCTTCTCTGAGTTGGTGTTGGGGGAGACGTTCCCAAAGCCCACACTGGTCAAGCTGCTGAAGGTAAAGTAGAGTGCGGTGATGTAATAGTCCTTAGCGGACGGACCCGAGCCAGGTTCACTTGCGTTGTACGCCTTGCCCAGCTGCTCAGCCAGGTTGTCCAGCCAACCCGTCTCAGTGTAGGGCCTCTCCACGTAGCCAACAGCGTACCAGATACAGGCCAGCCAATGGGCGATGAGCACAAAGGTGCACATGAGCAGGAAGAGGACAGCGGCCCCGTACTCCGAGTAGCGGTCGAGCTTCCGCGCCACACGAACCAGCCGAAGTAGCCGCGCTGTTTTCAGCAGGCCAATCAAGGTGGCCATCTTTAGTAGGTGGCCATTTATTGAGAATAGTAGCGAGAAGATGGGAAAATAGATGCAGAATGAATTGATGGGAAATGGCTACAGGTTACTAGCAAATTTGGTTTTAAATAAGTAACACAGGAAATGTTCCTGCTTGTTGTCCCTAGTGGGATCTGATACCTGCTCTCCCACGGGAGAAACCAGCATCTTGACCATTAGATCAAAAGGGAATTCTTTCTTGGACTGATGGCAACTGATTATTTTAAAATTGCAGACATGGTTACCTCTTCACGAGACCATGTGACCAACTCATGTCCGCTAAATAAGCTTGAACCTTTATATTGTCTTATAAGGGTTATAATATTTTATGCCTATCTGGTTTGTATTTATTCAGGCTCATTGAGATATTAACCCACTTTTGATCTCTTATTAAAGGCCTAAAATGCTTCAAGTAAAGGGGTTAATATTCATCCCAACTTGCTTTATTCTCACCTCGTCAGACCCTGAGCGGAAGATAAGCAGGTCGAAGGGTAGCGCGGCAACCAGGTCGATGGCAAACCACCCCTTGAGGTAATTTACAGCGATCTTCCACGGCTGGGTCACCACCTCGTCGTTGGGGTTGACGAACGTTGTGCGAAAGTTGATCCCGATATCCACGATGAACAGCACATCCACCATGAGGTCCACCATGTTTAGTGGATTGCAGGTATAGCCACAACGCCGCCGCAGCGAGTCCCCACGCTCATCCAATAGGAAGGCGGCCGAGTAGGGGGTGAAGAGGGCTGTGTAGAGGACCAGGAGGAGGATGACCCAGTCCCACGCCGCTTTGACGGGGCTGTAGTGCAGCATGGTCCATGCGTGGGTGACCGGGGCCTCGATTTTGTACTCCGGCAGGACGTCAGCACCCAGAGACAGAACCTAACAGAGATCCAAATTATATTTGAGAGTTTCATTGGCATAGAGTTGGGCCAGAGGCATTCAGCAAGTGCTCGCACACCAATTACTAATCAATACTTATTACTTTGTTAATTCGATTTGAACTAGTGCAACCTGCTGTAGCCTATTGATTGATTGTGTATATGTCCACGTATTGCATTTTCTCAGTAAACAGATACGGTGCCTTGAGAAAGTATTCACACCCCGTTACCTTTGCCACGTTTTGTGTTACATCCTGAATTTAAAATGGATTCAATTTCGAAATGTTTACAATTTAAAAACTGAAATGTTTTTAGTCAATAAGTATTCAACCCCTTTGTCATGGCAAGCCTAAATAAGTTCAGGAGTAAAACTTTGCTGAAGTCGCATAAGTTGCATGGACTCACTTTGTGTGCAATAAGTGTTTAACATGATTTGTTTAATGACTACCCCATCTCTGTACCCCCATAAACTAGGTCCCTCAGTTGAGCAGTGAATTTCAACCACAAAGACCAGGGCAGTTTTCCAATATCTTGCAAACCTATTGGTAAAATAGTTTTTTTTTTAAGCAGACATCGAATATCCCCTTTGAGCATGATGAAGATTATTTACACTTTGGATGGTGTATCCAGTCACTACAACGATGCAGTTGCCAATGTACCCAGTCACTAACTCAGTTTCTGAAGAGGAAAAAGCTCAGGGATTTCACCGAGGCCAATGGTGAATTTAAAACCGTTAGAGGTTAATGGCTGTGATATGAGAAAACTGAGGATGGATCAACAACATTGCAGTTACTCCACAATATTAACCTAATTGGAAGAATGAAAAGAAGGAAGCCTGTACAGAATAGAAATATTCAAACACATGCATCCTTTTTGCAACAAGGCACTAAAGTAACATGCTGACCAGATCGCCATTGCGTGTATGTCGATTTTTTTCCACCCACACCAGACGCGATCGGGACACACAGGTTGAAATATCAAAACAAACTCTGAACCAACTATATTCATTTGGGAACAGGTTGAAAAGTATTAAAAATGTATGACAATAGCTAACTAGCTTTCTGTTGCTAGTTAATTTGTCCTCTAATCTGATGATTAATCCACAGATGAAAGGGTAACGTTAAACTGAGTTAGTTTCTAGTAATCTTCTACAGGCTTGTTCTTTGGACTTCATATGGTGGTTGGCAACCAACTAAGGTGCATTGCCACAACAGACTGGAGTGTGGACCTCAGTTCAGCTTCCAATCACTCACCTGGGTATATGATCCTAATTACTAATGAGATGGGAGAGGCAGGACTTGCAGCGCGTCACAAATAGAACCAAGTTCTATTTTAGCGCCTGGCTATACAGACGCGCGTGAGCAGTGGGGGTGTAATGATTGAATAACATGTATGTGTAAATGTATTTTGCAGCACATGAGACGTGAGCTGTGTGGTCAGCACACAGTTGCTACGAAATTAACTTTGTCCTGAATAGAAAAAGTGTTATGTTTGAGGCAAACCAATACAACACATTACTGAGTATCACTCTCCATATTTTCAAGCATAATGGTGGCTGCATCATGTTATGGGTATGCTTGTATCTTTAAGGATTTGAGTTTTGAGGATAAAAAGAAACAGAATGGTGCTCGGCACAGAAAAAACCTAGACAACCTGGTTCAGTCTGCTTTCCATCAGTAGGACAATAACCTAAAACACAAGGCCAAATCTACACGAGTTGCTTACCAAGAAGACCGTGAATGTTCCTGAGTGGCCAGGTTACAGTTTGGACTTAAATCTACTTAAAATCTATGGCAAGACCTGAAAATGGTTCTCTAACAATGATCAACAACCAATTTGACAGAGCTTGAATATTTAAAAAAAATAGTAAATAGCCAAATGTTGCTCAATCCAAGTGTGGAAAGCTCTTAGAGACTTACCCAGAAAGACACAACTGTAAGTCAAGTGGTATAAATACTTTCTAAAGGGACATGTTACATAGAGGGTGAGATTGAAATAGGCTCATTTATACTCACATTGATGTACATTTCTGTCTATTGTATTCACTATTTAAAAACATTAAAATATATATTCAAGCACTTCCTCCACCATGTACTACATAACAAACACACACAAAAACAACAGTTCATAAAGAACAAGTTTTAAAGTTTTTTGCTCGTTACTTAAAATGTTTAATCTTACCTTGAACGTAGTAATCTGCGTAAGAAAAACAAATCTGTGGTTCGGATTTGTAAATATCTTCTGTAGTTGTTTCCCCATTTATCCTATTGTGTTTTTGGTTAGCCATGGCTAAAGTTAGTTGAAGTTGGTGGTTTAAACCAACACTGGATTACAGTTTCTCCTAGCCCACTTTCAGGGTCAAAATAAATGTAAATATATATTAAAAAATATATATTGTCCTTTAAAGGTCTAATGCAGCTGTTTTTATCTCAATATCAAATTATTTCTGGGTAACAATTAAGTACCTTACTGTGATTGTTTTTCAATTAAAATGGTCAAAAAGAAACAATAGCTTCTCAGCAAAGAGCAATTTCTCAAGCAAGAATTTTGCTAGGACTGTCAGTGGTCTGAGTGGCGAGGGGAAAACTAGTTTTTATTTGCAGAGTTTTGGAAGTCTTTCTTTTTGGTCTACTAACTAATTGACCGCCTTAACAAAGCCATCCAGACCAGTTCTTATGGACAAAGTAGTCAACTATTGTCTATCACAATCCCAGCATAGCAATAGTGTCGCTGATGAACTCCAGATCACATAGAAAAGACAACAGATAGCTAGCTGTAAGGTATTTTCTCCCTTTCACATTTATAGTTGGAGAGGAATAAGGGATCTTGCTGTCTGATAACCTTGTCTGTGATTATGTTCATAATCAATCAGGCGTGAGATCGGGGGAACACCTGTGTTTACAAACTGACTCTAGTCCTCAAATACTGTCCCATCTGGTGGACGTCTGTGATCTGACTAATTTGCATAAACTGTTGTTCAAAGCAGCATGTGGTCCTGCCTCTCATGAGTGCCGCACCCCGACAAATACACAATACTGATTAGTGATGTTCGGGTTGACTCATAACCCACTGTCCCAACGGTTTAACTGCGGGCCCAGCCTGGACTCAGACTAGACATAGTAACATAGTAAACGTAAATCGTTTGGTATGGTTACATAAGACAGATGGTTACTTACTTACAAATGTACATTTCTATATCATAACACTATATATGTTGACATCAAAGTTAAAGTTTCTGGCGCAGGCGTTCCGCAAGCGACCCACCTCAAAAACATCCGGTGAAATTGCAGAGCACCAAATTCAAAATACAGAAATAGTCATAATAAACATTCATAAAAAATACAAGTGTTATACATTGGTTTAATGAATAACTTCTTGTTAATCCAGCCACTTTGTCAGATTTCAAAAATGCTTTACGGCGAAAGCAAACCATGCGATTATCTGTGGACAGCGCCCTGCTTACAAAAGCATAAACACATTTTACAACCAAGTAAAGGAATTACAAAAGTCATAAATAGCGATAAAATGAATCACTTACCTTTGAAGATATTCATATGGTTGCAGCCACAAGAATCCCAGCTACACAATAAATGTTTGTTTTGTTCAATAAAGTCCCTCTTTATATCCCAAACACTCAGTTTTGTTGGCGCGTTTTGTTGGCACATTTTGTTCAGTAATCCACTGGCTCCAAGGCGGTCAAAACATGCAGACGAATACATCCTAATAGTACCGGTAAAGTTAATCGAAACATGTCAAACGATGTTTATAATTAATCCTCAGGTTGTCAATTGTCTAAATAATCAATAATATATCACCCGGACAATAATGTATTCAATAGAAAGGAAAAACAACGAAGGGTGCACAATCGGTCACGTGCGCAAACCAGCTCTGCATTCTTCCTCAGTCCACTGACAAAAAGAGTCTCATTCTTCTTCATTTTTCAGAAAACAAGCCTGAAATAATGTCTAAAGACTGTTGACATCTAGTGGAAGCCATAGGAACTGCAATCTGGGTCCTAACCCATTAGATACTGTATAGGCATTCAATTGAAAATACCCACATCAAAAAAATCCCACTTCCTGGATGGATTTTCCTCAGGTTTTCGCCTGCCATATCAGTTCTGTTATACTCACAGACATTATTTTAACAGTTTTGCAAACTTTAGAGTGTTTTCCATCCAAATCTATGCATATCATAGCTTCTGGGCCCGAGTAACAGGCTGTTTACTTTGGGCACGCTTCTCATCCAGATGTCGAAATACTGCCCCCAAGCCATAAGAAGTTAAGAAACTGTTAGTTTCAACCTTTGATTCAGTGTCATTTTGATTATGTCCACTCTGCGTGGTATAGTGGGCTATCAAAAAAGCTGGAAAAGAGAATTCAGGTCATGCAAAAATAATTTTCAGGGATATCCTGAATGTCCCCCCCTAGGACCTACATAGGGGTAAAGGGGTTACACGAGGTGGGCTTGTTGCCTTTAGAGTCTAGAGTGGACCTTTAAACTTAATCATATGTTTGACATCTTAAATGATAGTGTCCCAGGTTATATGAAAAAACACATTGATATGGTCTATAACCAACACAGTTACAATACCAGAGCTTGTGTTATGTCTTGTAAAATCCCAAGAGTAAACAGTACTGCATGGAGCACGTTTTTTCTGTACAGGCATTTGTCTATGGAATAGCATCCCCTGGGAGATCAAGCAAGTAGAAATAGCTTTAAAAAAGCAGGCAAAGGTTTTTAATTGGGACAAGGTTGTCAAAGTAAGAGAAACAACTCCACTGCCCCTTGTGCCCCCTACTGCTGGTCAGGTGTATTTATTTGAATGATAGGTATATGAAATGAATAGATTGTTTTAATGTGAAATGAATATGCCTACCTCCTCATGCCTTTTGCACACAATGTATATAGACTCTTTCTTTCTTTTTCTACTGTGTTATTGATTTGTTTATTGTTTACTCCATGTGTAACTCTGTGTTGTTGTCTGTTCACACTGCTATACTTTATCTTGGCCAGGTCGCAGTTGTAAATGAGAACTTGTTCTCAACTAGCCTACCTGGTTAAATAAAAAAAAATGGTTGATTTAAGGTTAGGGAAACGTGCAGTGAATAATGTATTTATGGTTGTTTGTAAAATTGAGGACCACTTTGAGGACCACTTTGGAAACCAGCGTTTTAATTAATGCAGTCAAGTGATATCCTCTGGGTCCACATATTATCATTTATTGTATATGTCTGTTACCCAAAATAAATTAAATTCGACGTCTAGAAACCCAAAGGTTGACTTTGAATCTCATCACGGAGAACTTTAGCATTTTAGTCAATTAGCAGCTTTAACTACCTACTACTTTTTAAGTTACTTTGCCACTACTTAGCAAGTTAGCTAACCCTAACTCTTTTAGCTAACCCAAGACTTAACCCTTTAATCTAATTGATAAACTTAACCTTAACCCTAACTCCAACCCAGCTAATGTTAGCCAGCTAGCTAACGTTAGCCACCTAGCTCGAATTCATAATTTATCATACATTTAGCAAATTACAAATCATTGTATGTTTTGCAAATTCCTAACATATAATATGAATTGTAATTTATAACATATCATAAGAAATGGGTGATGGACATCCACAAATGAATACATACCCTACTAAATGGAGTGTCCCAGATTTACATACAGAATAATACAAAATACTCAGACCAGTTTGGCGGGCCGGTGGGTTTAGGGTCATGAAATATTACTGTGTGGATGAAGAGAGTGCTGGGCGGGATGAACAACGAGAAAACAATACATGAAAAAAATTCATAAAATGTATAATTGTTGTGCAATTTATATCCATCATTTTGGTTTTTCTTTCATTATTTTTTAGGCTATCTAGCATTACTGCATAAGCTTTAGGGACTAACTTTTACATGTGCCAAATAGCCTACATGCCAATCGCTAAACGCTTTTAGGAACCGTCAGAAAAAGTGAACCTTGATCCAATGAAGCAAAAAGGACAATGTTTGAGTTTAATTCAGTAAGGGAAAGCTGTGAAATGGAGAGTTGAAAATAAAGAAAAGGGAGGGCCAGAAAAGTAAGGTTTGGGAAAGATTTGGCGTAATGGAAATAGAGGATGATAGCAATGCCTATGTTACAGTATGTGTGATGATTGTGAGGCGCTATACACATTCGACTGTCACAAGATGGGGACTTCAAATAGGCCTAAGGCACGCCACGGTAGCTTTAGCCTACTGTTCATGTCATGTTTTGTCTTATATTGTCTTGTCATTATGCTTTCCCTTCTGTTCGTTTCCCCCTGCTGGTCTTATTAGGTTCGTTCCCTTTTTCTATCCCTCTCTCTCCCCCTCCCTCTCTCTCCTCTCTCTATGTTCCGTTCCTGCTCCCAGCTGTTCCTCATTCTCCTAACTCACTCATTTAGTCTTTTCACACCTGTCCCCTATTTTGTCCTCTGATTAGAGTCCCTATTTCTCCCCTTGTTTTCCGCTTCTGTCCTTGTCGGATCCTTGTATGATGTTCGCTGTGCTGTGTCTTTGTCTCGCCCTGTCGTGTCTTGTCTCCTTCAGATGCTGCGTGTGAGCAGGTGTCTGAGTCTGCTACGGTCGGTGCCTTCCCGAGGCAACCTACAGTTAATGGTCGAGTCTCCAGTCTGTCCTCGTCACTACGAGTGGATTTAAGTTTTTTATGTTTTGTTTTCTGCTCTGATTGTCCAGGAGTATTGCTTTTATCCTTTACTGGAATAAAGACTCTGTTTTCGCCAAGTCGCTTTTGGGTCCTCATTCACCTGCATAACAGAAGGATCCGACCAAGAATGGACCCAGCGACTACGGATTCTCGTAACACTGCCGTCGAGATCCAGGGAGCCATGCTCGGCAGACACGAGCAGGAATTGTCTGCTGCTCGTCATGCCGTTGAGACCCTGGCCGCTCAGGTTTCCGACCTCTCTGGACAGTTCCAGAGTCTTCGTCTCGTGCCACCTGCTACTTCCTGGTCTGTCGAGTCTCCGGAACCTAGGGTTAATAACCCACCTTGTTACTCCGGGCAGCCCACTGAGTGCCGCTCTTTTCTCACCCAGTGTGATATTGTGTTCTCTCTCCAACCCAACACATACTCAAGAGAGAGAGCTCGGGTTGCTTACGTCATATCACTCCTTACTGGCCGGGCTCGAGAGTGGGGCACAGCTATCTGGGAGGCAAGGGCTGATTGTTCTAACAATTACCTGAACTTTAAAGAGGAGATGATACGGGTTTTTGATCGTTCAGTTTTTGGTAGGGAGGCTTCTAGGGCCCTGGCTTCCCTATGTCAAGGTGATCGATCCATAACGGATTACTCTATAGAGTTTCGCACTCTTGCTGCCTCTAGTGACTGGAACGAGCCGGCGCTGCTCGCTCGTTTTCTGGAGGGACTCCACGCAGAGATTAAGGATGAGATTCTCTCCCGGGAGGTTCCTTCCAGTGTGGACTCTTTGATTGCACTCGCCATCCGCATAGAACGACGGGTAGATCTTCGTCACCGAGCTCGTGGAAGAGAGCGCGCGTTAACGGTGTTTCCCCTCTCCGCATCGCAACCATCTCCTCCCTCCGGCTCAGAGACTGAGCCCATGCAGCTGGGAGGTATTCGCATCTCGACTAAAGAGGGAACGGAGGATCACCAACCGCCTGTGCCTCTATTGCGGACTTGCTGGACATTTTGTCAATTCATGTCCAGTAAAAGCCAGAGCTCATCAGTAAGCGGAGGGCTACTGGTGAGCGCTACTACTCAGGTCTCTCCATCAAGATCCTGTACTACTATGTCGGTCCATCTACGCTGGACCGGTTCGGGTGCTACATGCAGTGCCTTGATAGACTCTGGGGCTGAGGGTTGTTTTATGGACGAAGCATGGGCTCGGAAACATGACATTCCTCTCAGACAGTTAGGAAGCCTACGCCCATGTTCGCCTTAGATGGTAGTCATCTCCCCAGTATCAGATATGAGACACTACCTTTAACCCTCACAGTATCTGGTAACCACAGTGAGACTATTTCCTTTTTGATTTTTCGTTCACCTTTTACACCTGTTGTTTTGGGTCATCCCTGGCTAGTATGTCATAATCCTTCTATTAATTGGTCTAGTAATTCTATCCTATCCTGGAACGTTTCTTGTCATGTGAAGTGTTTAATGTCTGCTATCCCTCCTGTTTCTTCTGTCCCCTCTTCTCAGGAGGAACCTGGTGATTTGACAGGAGTGCCGGAGGAATATCATGATCTGCGCACGGTCTTCAGTCGGTCCAGAGCCAACTCCCTTCCTCCTCACCGGTCGTATGATTGTAGTATTGATCTCCTTCCGGGGACCACTCCTCCTCGGGGTAGACTATACTCTCTGTCGGCTCCCGAACGTAAGGCTCTCGAGGATTATTTGTCTGTGTCTCTTGACGCCGGCACCGTAGTGCCTTCTTCCTCTCCTGCCGGGGCGGGGTTTTTTGTTAAGAAGAAGGACGGTACTCTGCGCCCCTGCGTGGATTATCGAGGGCTGAATGACATAACGGTTAAGAATCGTTATCCGCTTCCCCTTATGTCATCAGCCTTCGAGATTCTGCAGGGAGCCAGGTTCTTTACTAAGTTGGACCTTCGTAACGCTTACCATCTCGTGCGCATCAGAGAGGGGGACGAGTGGAAAACGGCGTTTAACACTCCGTTAGGGCATTTTGAGTACCGGGTTCTGCCGTTTGGTCTCGCTAATGCTCCAGCTGTTTTTCAGGCATTAGTTAATGATGTACTGAGAGACATGCTGAACATCTTTGTTTTTGTCTACCTTGACGATATCCTGATTTTTTTCACCGTCACTCGAGATTCATGTTCAGCACGTTCGACGTGTACTCCAGCGCCTTTTAGAGAATTGTCTCTACGTGAAGGCTGAGAAGTGCGCCTTTCATGTCTCCTCCGTCACTTTTCTCGGTTCTGTTATTTCCGCTGAAGGCATTCAGATGGATCCCGCTAAGGTCCAGGCTGTCAGTGATTGGCCCGTTCCAAGGTCACGTGTCGAGTTGCAGCGCTTTCTAGGTTTCGCTAATTTCTATCGGCGTTTCATTCGTAATTTCGGTCAAGTTGCTGCCCCTCTCACAGCTCTTACTTCTGTCAAGACGTGCTTTAAGTGGTCCGGTTCCGCCCAGGGAGCTTTTGATCTCCTCAAGAAACGTTTTACGTCCGCTCCTATCCTCGTTACTCCTGACGTCACTAAACAATTCATTGTCGAGGTTGACGCTTCAGAGGTGGGCGTGGGAGCCATTCTATCCCAGCGCTTCCAGTCTGACGATAAGGTTCATCCTTGCGCTTATTTTTCTCATCGCCTGTCGCCATCGGAACGCAACTATGATGTGGGTAACCGCGAACTGCTCGCCATCCGCTTAGCCCTAGGCGAATGGCGACAGTGGTTGGAGGGGCGACCGTTCCTTTTGTCGTTTGGACTGACCATAAGAACCTTGAGTACATCCGTTCTGCCAAACGACTTAATGCACGTCAAGCTCGTTGGGCGTTGTTTTTCGCTCGTTTCGAGTTTGTGATTTCTTATCGTCCGGGTAATAAGAACACCAAGCCTGATGCCTTATCCCGTCTCTTTAGTTCTTCTGTGGCTTCTACTGATCCCGAGGGGATTCTTCCTTATGGGCGTGTTGTCGGGTTGACAGTCTGGGGAATTGAGAGACAGGTTAAGCAAGCACTCACTCACACTGCGCGCCGCGCGCTTGTCCTAGTAACCTTCTTTTCGTTCCTGTTTCTACTCGTCTGGCTGTTCTTCAGTGGGCTCACTCTGCCAAGTTAGCTGGTCATCCCGGCGTTCGAGGTACTCTTGCTTCTATTCGCCAGCGCTTTTGGTGGCCTACTCAGGAGCGTGACACGCGCCGTTTCGTGGCTGCTTGTTCGGACTGCGCGCAGACTAAGTCAGGTAACTCTCCTCCTGCCGGTCGTCTCAGACCGCTTCCCATTCCTTCTCGACCATGGTCTCACATCGCCTTAGACTTCATTACCGGTCTGCCTTTGTCTGCGGGGAAGACTGTGATTCTTACGGTTGTCGATAGATTCTCTAAGGCGGCACATTTCATTCCCCTCGCTAAGCTTCCTTCCGCTAAGGAGACGGCACAAATCATCATCGAGAATGTGTTCAGAATTCATGGCCTCCCGTTAGACGCCGTTTCAGACAGAGGTCCGCAATTCACGTCACAGTTTTGGAGGGAGTTCTGTCGTTTGATTGGTGCGTCCGTCAGTCTCTCTTCCGGGTTTCATCCCCAGTCTAACGGTCAAGCAGAAAGGGCCAATCAGACGATTGGTCGCATACTACGCAGCCTTTCTTTTAGAAACCCTGCGTTTTGGGCAGAACAGCTCCCCTGGGCAGAATACGCTCACAACTCGCTTCCTTCGTCTGCTACTGGGTTATCTCCGTTTCAGAGTAGTCTGGGTTACCAGCCTCCTCTGTTCTCGTCCCAGCTTGCCGAGTCCAGCGTTCCCTCCGCTCAGGCGTTTGTCCAACGTTGTGAGCGCACCTGGAGGAGGGTGAGGTCTGCACTTTGCCGTTACAGGGCACAGACTGTGAGAGCCGCCAATAAACGTAGGATTAAGAGTCCTAGGTATTGTTGCGGCCAGAGAGTGTGGCTTTCCACTCGTAACCTTCCCCTTACGACAGCTTCTCGTAAGTTGACTCCGCGGTTCATTGGTCCGTTCCGTGTCTCCCAGGTCGTCAATCCTGTCGCTGTGCGACTGCTTCTTCCGCGACATCTTCGTCGCGTCCATCCTGTCTTCCATGTCTCCTGTGTCAAGCCCTTTCTTCGCACCCCCGTTCGTCTCCCCCCCGTCCTTGTCGAGGGCGCACCTATTTACAAGGTACGTAGGATCATGGACATGCGTTCTCGGGGACGGGGTCACCAATACTTAGTGGATTGGGAGGGTTACGGTCCTGAGGAGAGGAGTTGGGTTCCATCTCGGGACGTGCTGGACCGTTCGCTGATTGATGATTTCCTCCGTTGCCGCCAGGATTCCTCTCGAGTGCGCCTGGAGGCGCTCGGTGAGTGGGGGTACTGTCATGTTTTGTCTTATATTGTCTTGTCATTATGCTTTCCCTTCTGTTCGTTTCCCCCTGCTGGTCTTATTAGGTTCGTTCCCTTTTTCTATCCCTCTCTCTCCCCTCCTCTCTCTCCTCTCTCTATGTTCCGTTCCTGCTCCCAGCTGTTCCTCATTCTCCTAACTCACTCATTTAGTCTTTCACACCTGTCCTATTTTGTCCTCTGATTAGAGTCCCTATTTCTCCCCTTGTTTTCCGCTTCTGTCCTTGTCGGATCCTTGTATGATGTTCGCTGTGCTGTGTCTTTGTCTCGCCCTGCCGTGTCTTGTCTCCTTCAGATGCTGCGTGTGAGCAGGTGTCTGAGTCTGCTACGGTCGGTGCCTTCCCGAGGCAACCTACAGTTAATGGTCGAGTCTCCAGTCTGTCCTCGTCACTACGAGTGGATTTAAGTTTTTTATGTTTTGTTTTCTGCTCTGATTGTCCAGGAGTATTGCTTTTATCCTTTACTGGAATAAAGACTCTGTTTTCGCCAAGTCGCTTTTGGGTCCTCATTCACCTGCATAACAGTTCAAATAGGTTAAATGGAAACTGACATCTGGACACAGACTGCATGTCTATAACCTATCCTTAATATTAATTCCTGCAGAATTAACTATTTCTTGCAGTAAAATGATACAACAAATGTAACATTTTTTGACTCGGAATACGAATGCGCAGTTAGCACCTCTAAAGATGTATATATCTTTATCAGCCTTATAAAAGCTAATAGTATTTTAACCACATAAGATTTAAGTTGGGCCTAGATGCATATTTTATTAGAAACATGTCATTTTCACGGCTTACTGTTTCATATTATTTTGTTGTTATTTATTGCATTTTCTCCCTGGTCCCTAAATGTCTTTGCTCCATGAAAGAAGCAGAGATGACAAAGTTTTTTCTGATGTTAACTAAATTGAAGCATTCATTCATATCATTTATGACACTATTCTGGTAGGCAAGAGTTTATTAGTCTCCTACACTCTACAAATTAGGGGTTCAACAAATGTTCTAAGATCTAAGGTCCTCAACGTTCTTGTCACTGAAAATAGCCCCAAAAAGGTTCTTCCAAGAACACCATAGGAGGTGGGATTCATTGAGGAACTGCCTTAGTTGGTGGGGGTTCTTGCAGGACCCTAACTGCACAACTGAAATTTTGGAATTGAAATTGAAAGGACAGCAGGTGCAGGCACTTAACTGAAACATTTTAATATCTCAATTTAAGTGAATGCACCGGCTGTCCTTTCAAATTCAAATCCAAAAATGTTCAGTTGGGCAGTCCTGTAAGAACCCCCACCAACTAAGGCGCAACACAATTCAACAGATGTATTTGGCATGCTGACTGCAGGAATGTCCACCAGAGCTGTTGCCAGATAATTGAATGTCGTTTTAGAGAATTTGGCAGTACCTCCAACCGGCCTCACAATCTGCAGACCATGTTCAAACACGCCAGCCCACTCCACATCCAAAATCTTCACCTGCAAGATCATCTGAGACCAGCCACCTGGATAGCTGATGAAACTGAGGAGTATTTCTGTCTGTAATAAAGCCTGTTTGTGGGGGAAAACTCATTCTGATAGGCCCACCCACTGCGGAGCAAGGCCCAGCCTATGTCCTCCCAGGCCCACCCATGGCTGCGTCCCTGCACAGTCATGTGGATGTATTTCAAGGCCTACCTTCAAACTCAGTGCCTCTTTGATTGACATCATGGGAACATCTTAAATAAATCAGCCAAGACCTCAACAAAATAATTGTGGACCTCCACAAGTCTGGTTCATCCTTCAGAGCAATTTCCAAACGCCTGAAGGTACCACATTCCTCTGTACAAACAATAGCATGGAAGTATAAACACCATGGGACCACGTAGCCGTCATACTACTCAGGAAGGAGACGCATTCTGTCTCCTAGAGATTTACGTACTTTGGTGCGAAAAGTGCAAATCAATCCCAGAACAACAGCAAAGGACCTTGTGAAGATGCTGGAGGAAACAGGTACCAAAGTATCTATATCCACAGTAAAACGAGTCCTATTAACGACATAACCCGAAAGGCCGCTCAGCAAGAAAAAGCCACTGCTCTAAAACCGCCATAAAAAAGCCAGACTAAGGTTTGTATCTGCACATGGGGACAAGGATCATACTTTTTAGAGTAATGTTCTCTGGTCTGATGAAACAAAAAGATCACTTTTTGGCCATAATGATCATGGTTATGTTTGGGGGTAAAAGGGGGAGGCTTGCAAGCCGAAGAACACCATCCCAACCGTGAATCACGGGGGTGGCAGCATCATGTTGTGAGGGTGCTTTGCTGCAGGAGGGACTGGTGCACTTCACAAAATAGATGGAATCATGAGGTAGGAAAATTATGTGCATATATTGAAGCAACATCTCAAGACATTAGTCAGGAATGTAAAGCTTGGTCACAAATGGGTCTTCCAAATGGACAATGACCCCAAGCATACTTCCAAAGTTGTGGCAAAATGGCTTAAGGACAACAAAGTCAATGTATTGGAGTGGCATCACAAAGCCCTGACCTCAGTCCTATAGAATATTTGTGGCCAGAACTGAAAAATGGTGTGCTAGCAAGGAGGCCTACAAAACTGACTCAGTTACACCAGCTCTGTCAGGAGGAATGGGCCAAAATTCCCCCAACTTACTGTGGGAAGCTTGTGGAAGTCTACCTGCAACTTTTGACCCAAGTTAAACAATTTAAAGGCAATTCTACCAAATACTAATTGAGTGTATGTAAACTTCTGACCCACTGGGAATGTGATGAAATAAATAAAATATGAAAAATAAATAATTCTCTATTATTCTGACATTTCACATTCTTAAAATAAAAGGTTTATCCTAAGACAGGGAATTTTTATTAGGTTTAAATGTTAGGAATTGTGAAAAACTGAGTTTCAATGTATTTGGCTGAGGTGTATGTAAACTTCGGCTGTATTTATGTTCATTATATAAGCAGAAACATATCTAAATTAGGCCCCAAAAAAATTCTGTACCTTGTCCCAAAATAATCTGATGTCTCTGACTGGAGCCTACAGCACAATCCTGCATCCTACTGCGGTCTTGCTTTTGAAGCTAAGCAGGGTTGGTCCTGGATGTGAGACCAAATGCTGCTGGAAGTGGTGGTGGCCAGTAGGAGGCACCCTTTCCACTGGTCAACAAAAAATAATAATATATAAATATCCCATTCCCCCAGGGCTGTGATTGGGGACATTTCCCTATGTAGGGCGCCGTCTTTGTCTCTATTTTTGGGAATGTTAAACAGGTGTCTTGACTCTCTGTGGTCACTAAAGATCCCATGACACTTACCATAAGAGTAGGGGTGTTAACCCCGGTTTCCTGGCAAAATTCCCAATCTGGCCCTCTAACCATCACGGTTACCTAATCATCCCCAGCTTACAATTGGCTCTTTCATCCCCCCTCCTCTCCCCTGTAACTATTCCCCAGGTTGTTGCAGTAAATGAGAATGTGTTCTTCGTCAACTTATCTGGTAAAATAACATTTAAAAAATATTTGCGGGTTGGTGTAAGCCTCAGATTTTCACTTTATCACATATAGTCAGGCTTGCGGCAGCAGTGTGCATTCATGGATGCCAAGGGGAGGCAGGCTTCCCCAAATATTTCACCAATAAAAATGATGAAATAATTCATTTAGTCTGTGTTGCTGAATCTCACAGGAGCGCCCCTGTCTGTGTAGGCCATTTCTCTGATGCTGTCTGGAACAAAAGATTATGACATGTTTCCGCCGTAGCGCTTGATAGATTCCAGCAAGCATTTGGCCTCCCTTTATATAAAAAAATCAAATAATTAGACAATCCGAGTTGAGCTGTGCCCAACTGTGGGTCGTCCTGGAGCAGTAAAACAACCGTTTGGATTTGGCTTCACACCAATCAAATCACATCTTTGAGCAAATGTCATCATTGCCAGAAAACCGTGTCCATTTCTGATCTGCTTGTGTTGATGTTCTGCGTCGCTAGCTTGCTGAAATGGTCCCTTTCCTAAAGCCTTGGATGGAGATGAGGATTTTGACTTGTGGTTTTGACTTAATTCTCCGTACATAAGAATGATTATGATGGCGATTCTGATCCAACCATAAATTCATATATTGTGCGAATGGCCTGAGACAAAGTTTGATATGTAGCTGTCATGACGTTGAACTGGGGGATAGGTTTATGACAGTCATAAATACCTCTTCCCCCCTTTTTTCTCTCTCTACCCTACTGAGGTTACATTTAAACAAAAAAAAAAACTTGGTTAACATAGAGATTCTGGGAACATCAGTAGGTGGGGGGAAATGAACTATATTCTGGTAATCCGAACAATTGAACATATGCGGTGGTACTTAATGAATATGATGTCAGTTCCCTTGTCATCTGAGACATTCTCATCAATGATAAGATGACATAAACTCTACAGTGGAAAGTCTACACATCAGAGTTATCGGATTCACATGGAATTGTTGTTCAATTTAAATGTTTGAATACAAAATTATTTGCGACGGGATGAAATGTGATTTTAGCTGCTAAAATGTGAGATGTGGGTTTTCATAAGTTAGGGCTGCACACTCAGTGGCCCGCCCACGTGAAGAGACAGATGTTGTAAACTATGAAACACACCCCTTTCTCCCTTCCTATATAAAGCCCTGACGACAACATAACTTTCTGTTCCGGGAATGTAGGACGACGGTCCTATGTCAGAATGGTTCAGATAATAACTACAGAAGGAAGCCAACATCAGTGTGAGCGTTGGTTGCAAATGGTATGAACTTTGAAATGTATTCACTACAGACGTAATATCTCCTAGCCATTGTGTTAGCAACCGCAGCTGCAAACGCAGGTTAGGAAGGAACAGACAGAGTAACCCGTCTACCACACAACGACATTACTACAACGTATACAATTGACCACCAGAGACATTCTTCAAAGGACTCGGTATGGCAACCCGGCCTTCCATCTACCACCAACCTACTGAAGCTCAGAGTAAATATTTATTGCATTTTCCTTTTCCAAATGGGCGGTAATTTAGAATGCATAAGATACTGTATTTACGATAGCACAGCTTTTTCCCTTTGTTCCTCAGTCTCCCGCCTTTCACTCAACCCAGCCCCCTTTCCTTTGTGAAACAAGCTGTCATATCTGTTCCGCCCGCTAGGGACGTTTTCCTTTATGACGTAATCTGTAATCAAGTTATGATTAATTGTGTGTATGTGTGATTCTGTGTGATTAGTTAGGTATTTAGTAAATAAATAATTAAACCCAATTTTGTATTGCTGATTCAACTGCAGATAAAAGGATTTACAAATTCAGATGAGACTGAATTAAGGTGACGATTGAGATGGACGGCTATTGATGTAAAATATTACTAGGTCTTTAAGAGTTTATTTGAAAGATAACAGCTCCATAAATATTACAGTGCCTTGCGAAAGTATTCGGCCCCCTTGAACTTTGCGACCTTTTGCCACATTTCAGGCTTCAAACATAAAGATATAAAACTGTATTTTTTGTGAAGAATCAACAACAAGTGGGAAACAATCATGAAGTGGAACGACATTTATTGGATATTTCAAACTTTTTTAACAAATCAAAAACTGAAAAATTGGGCGTGCAAAATTATTCAGCCCCCTTAAGTTAATACTTTGTAGCGCCACCTTTTGCTGTGATTAAGGCGTTGTGTGGGCGTGCCGTATGATGATGTCAATGTTTTGAACATCGTATCCCATGGTGGCGGTGGGGTTATGGTATGAGCATGCATGAGCATGCACATATTGCCAGGACCGGCCAGGAGAATGGGCGAGGTACGTCCCGTGGGCAGAGTTAGCCCAGAACTCTCTTCGGCATTCGTCCACGAATATGTCGCTATTCGAATGCGTACTGGGCTCCCAGACGGTCCTGGCTCCGTGGCATCAGAGTCAGACCGAGGCTCCTGCGGTGGAGGAGTGGGTACAGCGCTCTAGAGAGACATGGCGGGCAGTCCAGGATTCTCTCAGGCAGGCCAGTGAACGGCAGAAGAGAGACGCTGACCGCCACCGCAGCGAGGCCCCGGTGTTCGCACCAGGGGACAGGGTCTGGCTCTCGACCCGAAACCTGCCCCTCCGCCTGCCCTGCCGGAAGCTGGGGCCGCAGTGTTTGGGGCCATTTAAAGTCCTGAGGAGGATAAACGAGGTGTGTTATAGATCGCAACTTCCCTCTTATTATCGTATTAACCCCTCGTTTCATGTGTCTCTCCTCAGGCCGGTGGTAGCTGGTCCCCTACAAGACAGTGAGGTACCGGAGGTCCCTCCACCCCCTCTGGACATCGAGGGGTCCCCGGCGTACACAGTACGAGCTATTCTGGACTCGAGACGCCGGGTGAGGGGCCTGCAGTACCTCGTGGACTGGGAGGGGTATGGTCCGGAGGAGAGGTGCTGGGTACCGGGGAGGGACATTTTAGATCCTTCCCTCTTGAGGGATTTCCATCGCCTCCACCCGGATCGCCCTGCGCCTCGTCCTCCAGGTCGCCTCGTCCTCCAGGTCGTCCTCGAGGCCGGAGCCGCGCGTCAGGGGTGGGGGGGTACTGTCACGAACCTTGCCGAAGATGGTGCCTTTCCGGGTTTGTTTGTAGGGTATTTAAGGGCACTAGGCCCGCTGGGTATTTGTGCGGGCTTGTTTGTGTTACTCTGTGTTTGATGGTGTGAGTTATTCGTGTTTTTATTCTCCGGACTATTTTGTCCTGTTGTTTGGACTGACAACTTATATACGCCCTGTGTGTTGGCATGACTGTTTTGTTGCGCTGGGGAATAAATTTGAAAGAAAGACTGAACCCTGCTCTCTGTGCCTGATTCCACCCACCACTCCTAGTTGATCGTAACAACAGGACACAATCAACAGCCTGATCAACTCTATGCGAATCCATGAGGCAAATGGTGGTCATACAAGAAACTGACTGGTTTTCTGATCCACGCCCCTACCTTGTTTTTTAAGGTATCTGTGACCAACAGATGCATAGTCATCTTCATAGTCAGATTCATAGTCATCTTCATAGTCATCTTCATAGTCATGTGAAAATCGATAGATTAGGGCCTATTTCATTTATTTCAATTGACTGATTCCGTTATATGAACTGTAACTCAGTAAAACTTTGAAATTGTTGTATATTGTTTTAAATTTTTGTTCAATATACAGTACCAGTCAAAAGTTGACACACCTACTCATTCCAGGGTTTTTATTTATTTGGACTATTTCCTACATTGTAGGATAACAGTGAAGACATCAAATCTATGAAATAACACATATGGAATCATGTAGTAACCAAAGAAGTGTTAAACAAATCAAAATGAACAGGTGTGCCTTGTTAAAAGTTAACTTGTGGAATTTCTTTCCTTAATGCGTTTGAGCCAATCGGTTGTGTTGTGACAAGGTAGGGTTGGTATACAGAACATTGCCCTACTTGGTAAAAGACCAAGTCCATATTATGGCAAGTAAAGCTCAAATAAACAAAGGGAAACGACAGTCCATCCTTACTTTAAGACATGAAGGTCAGTCAATACGGAACATTTTAAGAACTTTGAAAGTTTCTTTGAGTGCAGTCGCAAAAACCATCAAGCGCTATGATGAAACTGGCTATCATGAGGACTGCCACAGGAAAGGAAGACCCAGAGTTACCTCTGCTGCAGAGGATAAGTTCATTAGAGTTACCAGCCTCATAAATTGCAGCCCAAATAAATGCTTCACATAGTTCAAGTAACAGACTACTTCACTGAACCACCACTAAAGTACACCAATAATAAGAAGAGACTTGCTTGGGCCAAGAAACACAAGCAATGGACATTAGACCAGTGGAAATCTGTCCTTTGGTCTGATGAGTCCAAATTTGAGATTTTTGGTTTCAACCACCGTGTCTTTGTGAGATGCAGAGTTGGTGAACGGAGGATCTCTTCATGTGGTTCCCACCGTGAAGCATGGAGGAGGAGTTGTGATGGTGCTTTACTGGTGACATTGTCTGTGATTTATTTAGATTTCATGGCACACTTAACCAGCATGGCTACCAAAGCATTCTGCAGCAATATGCCATCCCATCTGGTTTGTGCTTAATGGGACAATCATTTGTTTTTTAACAGGACAATGACCCAAAACACACCTCCAGGCTGTGTTAGGGCTATTTGACCAAGAAGGAGATTGATGGAGTGCTGCATCAGATGACCTGGCCTCCACAATCCCAACTGATATGATTTGGACCACAGAGTGAAGGAAAAGCAGCCAACAAGTGCTCAGCATATGTGGGAACTCCTTCAAGACTGTTGGAAAAGCATTCCTCATGAAGCTGGTTGAGAGAATGCCAGGAGTGTGCAAAGCTGTCATCAAGGTTACTTTAAAGAATATAAAACATATTGATTTAACACTTTTTGGGTAACTACATGATCCAATATGTGTTATTTCATAGTTAAGTCTTCACTATTATTCTACAATGTAGAAAATAGTAAAAAATAAAGAAAAACCCTGGAATGAGTAGGTGTCTCCAAACTTTTGACTGGTACTGTATATAGGGCTCATGAAGACAATGAATGCTCTATGAAGCCTTTAAGTTGATGTCCATTTCAATTGGATTCAATTAAATGTGCTAAGCACCTTTTGACAGACAGGTCAACAGTCATGGCCATGGGTCCCATACATGCATTATAGACTGCACAGTCCAAAAACTACACCCTGTTGTCCTTCACTGATATCAAACACACATTATACCATGGCACTGGACCAGGATACTGTCCCTGGGGCTCCAGCAGGCATAGATTGGACAGTGGCAGCCAGCCATTCTCCACACCCAGGAGACATAACATCTATTCAACCCCTGTAGTGATTTTTCCACTAGCGGGTCAACCACATTGCCTCCCACGTGCCCTAATACTGATACCAGGCATCAATGATTTCCCTGTAGGGTGCCAAGTCAGTATGAGTCACGGGTTAGAGGACAAATCTCAATACACCAACAAAGCACCGCATTGAGCATATAAATTCAGTGAGCGATCGGAGACAGCTCTATGCAAGTTGTGTAACTTTGATTAGAAATGTGTGTGTGGAGAGGTGGAGACCTTCCCCTGTTTTGCCTTTCTATGCTAATTTATGGCATTTCTACACTAGTTTCTACATTTCTACACTATTCCCCTGTCCCTATAGTGGAAATGATGCCTAGGCGTACAGAGGCCCATTATCAGCAACCATCACTCCTGTGTTCCAATGGCACGTTGTGTTAGCTAATCCAAGTTTATCATTTTAAAAAGGCTAATTGACCTTTAGAAAACCTGTTTGCAATTATGTTAGCACAGCTGAAAGCTGTTGTTCTGATCAAAGAAGCAATAAAACTTCTTTAGACTAGTTGAGTATCTGGAGCATCAGCATTTATGGGTTCGATTACAGGCTCAAAATGGCTAGAAACAAATAACTTTCTTCAGAAACTCGTCAGTCTATTCTTGTTCTGAGAAATGAAGGCTATTCCATGCGAGAAATTGCCAAGAAAGATCTTGTACAATGATGTGTACTACTCCATTCACAGAACAGCGCAAACTGGCTCTAACCAGAATATAAAGAGGAGTGGGAGGCCCCGGTGCACAACTGAGAAAGAGGACAAGTACATTAGAGTGTCTAGTTTGAGAAACAGGCGACTCCAGGATGCTGGCCTTCTAGCCAGAGTTGCAAAGAAAAAGCCTTGTCTCAGACTGGCGAATAAAAATAAAAGATTAAGATGGGCAAAAGAACAGAGACACTGGACAGAGTAAATCTGCCTAGAAGGCCAGCATCACGGAGTCACCTTTTCACTGTTAACGCTGAGACTGGTGTTTTGCTGGTACTATTTAATGAAGCTGCCAGTTGAGGACTTGTGAGACTTGTGAGGAGTTCTTTGTTTCTGGCCATTTTGAGCCTGTAATCAAACCCACAAATGCTGTTTCTCCAGATACTCAGCTAGTCTAAAGAAGACCAGTTTTATTGCTTCTTTAATCAGAACAACAGTTTTCAGCTGTGCTAACATAATTGCAAAAGGGTTTTCTAATGGTCAATTAGCTTTTTAAAATTATAAACTTGGATTAGCTAACACAATGTGCCATTGGAACACAGGAGTGATGGTTGCTGATAATGAATGGGCCTCTGTAGATATTCCATTAAAAATCAGCCGTTTCCAGCTACAATAGTCGTTTACAACAGTAACAATGTCTACACTGTATTTCTGATCAATTTGATGTTATTTTAATAGACAAAAAATTTGCTTTTCTTGCAAAAACAAGGACATTTCTAAGTGACCCAAACTTTTGAATGGTAATGTACAAGCCCTTAACCAGCAATGCAGTTTTAAGAAAATGGTTTAAAATGGCTGTTTAGAAGCCTCTTGGACCGAGACTTGGCACTCCGGTACCGCTTGCCATGCTGTAGCAGTCTATGACTAGGGTGGCTGGAATCGGACAATTTTTAGTTCCTTCCTCTGACACCACCTGGAAGAGGCTTGGCCCCGGTGATGTACTGGGCCGTACGCATTACCCTCTGTAGTGCCTTGCGGTCGGAGGCCGAGCGAGCAGTTGTCATGCCATACCAGGCATACCAGGTTTTCTTCTATTGGATTTTGTCTGTGCTTGGCTCTATAACATGTATTTTTATCCCAAAAAACTCCCTAGTCCTTGCCGATTACAAGCATACGCATAACATGATGCAGCCCCCACCATGCTTGAAAATTTGAAGAGTGGTACTCAGTGATGTGTTTTGTTGGATTTGCCACAAACATAGCATGTCATATTCAGGACATGAAGTTATTTTTTTTTTGCAGTTTTACTTTAGGGCCAAACAGGATGCATGTTTTGGAGTATTCGCTACATTTTTCATTCTGTCATTTAGGTTAGTATTTAGGTCATGTTGTTGATCCATCCTCAGTTCTCTCTTATCACAGCCATTAATAAACTAACTGTTTCAAAGTCACCATTTCACCATGGTGAAATCCCTGGGCAGTTTCCTTCCTCTATGGCAGCTGAGTTAGGAAGGACATCTGTATCTTTGCAGTGGCTGGGTGCATTGATACACCATCCAAAGTGTAAATATTAACTTCAAAATGCTCAAAGGGCTATTCAATGTCTTTTTTTTGTACCCATCTACCAATAGGTGCCCTTCTTTGCGAGGCATTGGAAAACCTCCCTTGTCGTTATCGTTGAATCTGTGTTTGAAATTCACTGCTCAACTGAGGGACTTTATAGATAATTGTATGTGTGGGGTACAGAGAGGAGGAAGTCATTCAAAAATCATGTTAAACACTACTTGCACACAGAGAGTCCAGGCAACTTATTATGTGACTTGTTAAGCAAATGTTATTTATTTAGGCTTGCCGTATAACAAAGGGGATGACTACTTACTGAATCAAGACATTTCAGCTTGACATTTTTTTTATGAGCATAATTCCACTTTGACATTATTGGGCATTGTGTGTAGGCCAGTGACACAAAATCTACATTTAATACATTTGAATTCAGGCTGTAACACAAAATGTGGAAAAGGGGTGTGAATACACTGTATACATTTTTATACTATTCTTATGTATACACACACACCACCCTACCTGTGTGACCTTGTCTGTGACGTTCTGTGTGCGCTCCTTCACCTTAGCTGGAGCAAGGAGCTCCACCCTGGAGGCCGGGGGGGACAGCATGTCAGGTTTGAAGGGAGGGGGGGCCCGGTTGGCTGTTCCCCAAGTCTTTATTAGGTCCGAGTCGGACGTGGAGTTCAGCTGGCAAAGCTGGAGGTCTGATGGAGCTTCAATGTTCCCACCAGACAGGTAATTCGGGGCCAATGACAGGAGACAAAGAAAAGCAGGCACCCATGTTTAGTTAAAGAGACAATGACATGAGACCCAATGTGGTTATGTATGCATTTGCTTATTAATATTTTGATGAAGAACCAAAATGTGATTTCTTATCTTGACCCAGAACCAAGTTTGTCACAAGAGACTAGAATTTTCAAATATGCTATAAAAGAGTGACTATTGTTGCAGAATTCAACCTTTCAGCTCCCCTTCTCTTTTCAAAAATCCCCACAAGTTTGGAGTGTTGTGATGCTTATTAAAATCCATATAATTACCTAAATTAAGGTGCATATCTCCCCTCCCCTAATTTGTGGCAGCTAAATGAGGTAATGGGGGGTGTTTCCCCATCACACCATTTTCTTGTTGATGTAGATGCATACCAGAATACACACAAACATACCTATTTTCACGGCCTCCGGTCGGAATCATTCAAGGTACGTTGTAGAATGTCAGGGAAATAGCCTTTTAAAAGGCACATTGTCTGTAGCGCCATGCGCAGCGCTACAACACTCCTTTGAATTAATTCCGACCTCCATTTTAGTAGGGGGAGGAAATGTTTGACTATATTTGACTTGATTTCAGGACTAGAATTCATGTACATTACTATAACAAACATTAGAAAAATGGCTTTTAAAAAGGAAACTTTATTATTATGTTGTGAACAAAAGACCTGGGTTCAAATATGTGTGTATTTGAATATCTCGTATTTAAAATAATTTCTGTGTCCACAAACAAATACTTTGATTTGATTATTTAAATGGTTATTTGTCAAAACCAACTAGTATGTTCAAATACTTATTTCAAATACTATTTTGAAATACCTGAGTTAAATGCATGGGAGTGTATTTGAGTTACTTATCTTGTCAAATAAAATATATCTGAATACATACTTCAAAATGTGAAAGTAATTGAGAGTTTTGAAATAGTATTTGAACACAGGTCTGTTGAGCAAGCACAAAATTGATTTTGAATGTATTTTAACACTGACAGAGGGAATGTCTGAAATGGCACCCTACTCCCTACGTATGCTACTTTTGCCCATAAAAAACATTATACAAATAAAATTTTTGTACTACATAGGGAATAGGTTGCAATTTCAAATGCAGACGGACTTACTGGTGGTGACGTGCACTTCCCCACCCTGGGCTCCCCAATCCGCCCTCATGTCCCTGGGAGAGACAGAAAGGATATCCCCTCAGGATACTAGTTCCACTAAGATGGTCCTGCACAGAATGTTCCAACAAGCAACTGGTTCAGCAACTTGTTCCACCACAAATATAAGCCAGAGACAGTTTTAAAAATATATCTCCTCTGAGAAAATGTCCTCGGTTGGTCTTCCTCTCCTCCCCCCAAAACTTTACCGGTATAAAACCAGTTCCCTCAGAAAATGTCTGCCAAAATTGATTTGAGTAAATACTTTGAAGAGATTTCGTCAAAGTGTTTGCCAGTTGTTTTCTGGTTCCTTTTTTGCTCATAATATACATTAGAATGCTCTCCTTTAAACTGCGCAGATGACAACCTCTCTTAGGGTCATCCCCTCCGGAGTCTGACTCCCACAGGCCAGTGAACTGGGTTAGCGTTAACACGTGGCTATGCCTATATGCCTCATTCACTAACACAGTGAACTGATCAATGACTACAGCAGAGAGCCGCCGACAACTAAAATCAATCCCAAATCACGGATAACAACAGGAAATGGGCTCAATGTTATTATATTGGACATTCCTGTCACTACATTCAAAGGACCCTTTCAGTTTTGCTGTAAGTATCACGCAGTCACCGAAAAATGTTGTGATGTGTGGGGAACTCAACCTCAAAAACAGCATGTAAAACACATTTGACTTTTCCTAGAGTGACCCCAACATTAGAAAAAGTGAAACATCGCCTTTGTTCATATTTCCATGAAAGCTGCACACCACCAGGGTACAACGATTGTCTTAGGGTTATTTTTGACCCTGCAGCTATAAAATCATTTACACACCACAAAAACCAAAGGCACACACACACAAGGAGAAATTGAGATTATGCGTGCTACTTATTGAACTCAGACAAAACTAAAACTTTCTTGTGTATGTGCAGCATCTCATCCTCCACGAGGCGCTGTTACGCCCTCTTCACCACGCTGTCTGTGTGGGTGGACTATTTCAGTTTGTCCGTGATGTGTATGCCGAGGAACTTAACATTTTCCACAGCTCTGCACCCCCCGCAGTAACTGACCCCAAGGCTTTCGACTCTGTCAATCACTGTATTCTTATTGGCAGACTCAACAGTCTTGGTTTCTCTAATGACTGCCTAGCCTGTTTCACTAACTGCTTCACTAACTGCTTCTCAGAGTTCAGTGTGTCTATGGGGGTACCACAGAGTTCAATTCTCAGGCCGACTATTTTCTCTGTAAATTTCAATGATGTCGCTCTTGCTGCGGGTGATTATTTGATCCACCTCTACGCAGACAACACCATTCTGCATACATCTGGCCCTTTTTTGGACTCTGTGATAACAAACCTCCAAACGATCTTCAATGCCATACAACACTCCTTACGTGGCCTCCAACGGCTCTTAAATGCTAGTAAAACAAAATGCATGCTCTTCAACTGATCGCTGCCCGCACCCGCCCGCCCACCTAGCATCACTACTCTGGACGGTTCTGACTTGGAATATTTGGAAAACTACAAATACCTAGGTGTCTGGCTAGACTGTAAACTCTCCTTCCAGACTCATATTAAGCATCTCCAATCCAAAATTAAATCTAGAATCGGCTTCCAATTTCGCAACAAAGCCTCCTTCACTCATGCTGCCAAACATACCCTCATAAAACTGACTATCCTGCTGAGCCTTGACTTCGGCGATGTCATTTACAAAATATCCTCCAACACTCTATTCAGCAAATTGAATGCAGTCTATCACAGTGCCATCCGTTTTGTCACCAAAGCCCCATATACTACCCACCATTGCGACCTGTCTGCTCTCGTTGGCTGGTCCTCGCTACATATTCCTCAAAAAACCCACTGGCTCCAGGTCATCTATAAGTCTCTGATCACCATAGCAACACCTACCCATAGCACGTGCTCCAGAAGGTATATTTCACTGGTCATCCCCAAAGCCAACACCTCATTTGGCCGCCTTTCCTTCCAGTTTTTTGCTGCCAATGAGTTGAACGGATTGCAAAAGTCACTGAAGTTGGAGACTTACAGTTGAAGTCAAAAGTTTACATACACGTAGGTTGGAGTCATTAAAAACCTGTTTTTCAACCACTCCACAAATGTCTTGTTAACAAACTATAGTTTTGGCCAGTCGGTTAGGAGACAAGTAATTTTTCCAACAATTGTTTGCAGACAGATTATTTCACTTATCATTCACTGTATCACAATTCAGAAGTTTACATACACTAAGTTGACTGTGACTTTAAACAGCTTGGAAAATTCCAGAAAATGATGTCATGGCTTTAGAAGCTTCTGATAGGCTAATTGACATCATTTGAGTCAATTGGAGGTGTACCTGTGGATGTATTTCAAGTCCTACCTTCAAACCCAGTGCCTCTTTGCTTGACATCATGGGAAAATCTAAAGAAATCATCCAAGACCTCCAAATGGCTGAAGGTGCCACATTCATCTGTACAAACAATAGTACGCAAGTATAAACACCATGGGACCACGCAGCTGTCATACCGCTCAGGAAGGAGACGCATTCTGTGTCCTAGAGATGAATGTACTTTGGTGCAAGAAGTGCAAATCAATCCCAGAACAACAGCAAAGAACCCTGTGAAGATGCTGGAGGAAACAGGTACAAAAGTATCTATATCCATAGGAAAACGAGTCCTATATCGACATCACCTGAAAGGCCGCTCAGCAAGGAAGATGTCACTGCTCCAAAACAGCCATAAAAAAAGCCAGACTGCAGTTTGCATCTGCACATGGGGACAAAGATCATACTTTTTGGAGAAATGTCCTCTGTACAGATGAAACAAAATATAACTGTTTGGCCATATTGACCATCATCATGTTTGGAGGGAAAAGGGTAAGGCTGCAAGCCGAAGATCACCATCCCAACTGTGAAGCATGGGGGTGGCAGCATCATGTTGTGTGGGTGCTTTGCTGCAGGAGGGACTGGTGCACTTCACAAAATAGATGGCATCACGAGGGAGGAATATTATGTGGATATATTGAAGCAACATCTCAAGACATCAGTCAGGAAAAAGCTTGGTCGCAAATGGGTCTTCCAAATGTACAATGACCCCAAGCATACTTCCAAAGTTGTGGCAAAATGGCTTAATGGACAACAAAGTCAAGGTATCGGAGTGGCCATCACAAGCCCTGACCTTAATCTTATAGAAAATTTGTGGACAGAACTGAATAAAAGTGTGCGAGCAAGGAGGCCGACAAACCTGACTCAGTTACACCAGCTCTGTCAGGAGGAATGGGCCAGAATTCATCCAACTTATTGTGGGAAGCTTGTGGAAGTCTACCTGAAATGTTTTACCCAAGTTTAAATTGTTTAAGTCAATGCTGCCAAATACCAATTGAGTGTATGTAAACTTCTGACCCACTGGGAATGTGATGAAAGAAATAAAAGGTGAAATAAATAATTCTCTACTATTATTCTGACATTTCATATTTACTTGGGACTTGACTTAATACTTGAATCTTGTGACTTGGTCCCACCTCTGCCTCGATGATTTAGCGTTTGAACCAATCTGGTTTAACCAATTGAGCTGGTTTAACCAGTTGACATTTTGCACTGCTTCGATATGGTTTTGGTCAATTTAGCAAGAGGGCAATAATTTATTGCTGTAGTAGCGCCTGGAATTGTTTGTCTGAGAAAAGTAAAAAAAAAAAACATGTTTCAACCCATGTGATCTAGTACACAAAAGTATTTTTTACTTTATTTAAAGTATATGATTACATGATTACAAAAGTGTGATTACAAAAGTGTGAATGAATAAACCTTCAATAACCCTACCAGTCAAAAGTTTGGACACCTACTCATTCAAGGGTTTTTATTTTTACTATTTTCTACATTGTAGAATAATAGTGAAGACATCAAAACTATGAAATAACACATACGGAATCATGTAGTAACCAAAAAAGTAATAAACACATTTAAATATAGTCGATTTTTGAGAATCTTAAAACGACAGTGTTACACACTCTTGGCATTCTCTCAACAAGCTTCATGATTCAGTATTCTTCGTAGCTATTTTACATACCACCACAGTCAGAGGCTGGGACTAAGACGGCATTGAATGAGCTATATTCCCCCATAAGCTAACAAGAAAACGCTCACCCAGAGGCACGCTCCTAGTAACCGAGGACTTTAATGCAGGGAAACTTAAATCCGTTTGACCGAATTTCTATCAGCATGTTAAATGTGCAACCAGAGGAAAAATAACTCTGGACCACGTTTACTCCACACACAGAGACACATACAAAGCTCTGCTATGTAAAGGGATCGATTTGTCATTCTGAGCTTATGCAATGTGTCTACCTCTGACGTAAAACAAAATGTTTGACTTCCACACAAAATTACCCCTTTACTTATTTTAGGTTTAAGGAAGTGTGTAGGTTGCATTCTTTATTGTAGCGCTATGAAAGTTATGTATTTAGATCCGGCTGCTCAAGCCATTCAGCGATTGCTTTGCCATGAAGCAGTAGAGCTCGATAAAAATATTTTTAGAAGTACCGCCCGTTTGACGTAACGTTGAAGTGAAGTGATATAAATTGATGTAATGATGCAGCCGGGCCACCAGAGGAAGGCAAATACAAGTTTTTGACAGGACATTTATATGGTCCTATTTAAAAATATATATAATTTATTTAACCTTTATTATGAAAGACAGCACCATTGTGGACTGATACGTTGTGATTTCTATAAATCTCTATGGCTCAGAGTTGCCTGTAATTAAAGGGACAATTAACTAAAATGTGCAATTAAAGGGACAGTTAACAAAAAAATATTAGAAAATGTTTAGCCCTGTTCTGAGATAATGAGATAATATCAGTTAGCTAACATGGCCTTTATTGGTTTAGAGTCACATCTAACACAAATAATTGTTTCTAATTTATTTTTCAGTTAATAATTTGTTGACTGTAAATACTTATTATGCGTGCTTTTGGTGTTATAACAATGTTTATTTACTCCGTTGCTGTGGTCACCGGCCACTGTCATCCTCTGTGTGCGTGTGTGTGTGTGTGTTTGCTTTCAAAATTAACGTCCCTCATTGAAAGTGAAGCAAACAAATAAAGGTACTTATCTGTCATTTTCCAACAATGCAGAGTTAAAGATAAAGATACAAAAATATAAAATAAAAATAGTGTCACAATAAATAAATACACAGTGAATAACAAGTACTAATAACATGGCTATATACAGGGAGCACCAGTACCGAGTCGATGTACAGGTACTTGAGGTAGCTATGTATATATAAGGTTAGGGCAAAGTGATTAGGCAACGGGATAGATAATAGACTGAGCTGTAGCAGCAGCGTATGTGGTGAGTGTAAAAGTGTGTGTACAGTATGTGTGTGTGGCGTCAGTATGAATGTGTGCCCATGTTATGTGTGTCTGGGCCACAAGAGGTTGGTGGCACCTTAATTGGGGAGGACAAGCTCGTGGTAGTGGCTGGAGCGGAATGAATGGAATGGTATCAAATATACACAAATATACACACCATACACATGGTTCCGTTTCAGCCATCATCATGAGCCATCCTCCTCTCAGCAGCCTCCACTGGTGTGGGTGTCTGTGTGTTTGGGTGTCAGTGTAAGTATGTGTGTGTGTGTGGGAGGGGGGTAGAGTTCAGTGTGTGTGTGTGTGTACAGAGTCAGTGCAATAGAGTTCGTTCAAAAAAGGGTCAATGCAGATAGTCCAGGTAACTTTTTGATTAGCTATTTAGCAACCTTGTTTAGCAGTCATGGCTTGGGGGTAGAATCAATTCAGGGTCCAATTGGTTCTAGACTTGGTGCACTGGTACCGCTTGTTATGCGGTTGCAGAGAGAACAGTCTATGGATTGTGTGGCTGGAGTCTTGGGGCTTTCCACTGACACGGCCTGGAATAGAGGTCTTGTATGGCACTCCTAGACTTATTCTACAGTTTGTCAGCTTTTCATTTGTATCAGCCTACTCGACACCCACAGAACACAACTATGTAGAGTTTACATAAATATTAGCATCCTAGTTCTTATTGCAGGACTCTGAAACCACTGTGAAATTAGCCACATTAGGCCAAAAGGCCGTCTTAGCATGGGCAGTGCCATTGAGGGCTTCCACCATTTTAATGTAATCAACTAGTTGGGAACTAGGGAACTCTGACATGTCTGACTTTCTAAATGGTTAAACGCGGCACCTATATACAGTTGAAGTCGGAAGTTTACATACACCTTAGCCAAATACATTTAAACTCAGTTTTTCACAATTCCTGACATTTAATCCTAGTAAAACTCCCCTGTCTTAGGTCAGTTAGGATATTTTTTAAAAACAACCAAAAATGTCAGTAAGGATCACCACTTTATTTTAAGAATGTGACATGTCAGAATAATAGTAGAGAGAATGATTTATTTCAGCTTTTATTTATTTCATCGCATTCCCAGTGGGTCAGAAGTTTACAAACACTCAATTAGTAATTGGTAGCATTGCCTTTAAATTATTTAACTTGGGTCAAACGGTTTAGGTAGCCTTCCACAAGCTTCCCACAATAAGTTGGGTGAATTTTGGCCCATTCCTTCTGACAGAGCTGGTGTAATTGAGTCAGGTTTGTATGCCTCCTTGCTCGAACACACTTTTTCATTTCTGCCCACACATTTTCTGTAGGATTGAGGTCAGGGCTTGTGATGGCCACTCCAATACCTTGACTTTGGTGTCCTTAATCCATTCTGCCACAACTTTGGAAGTATGCTTGGGGCCATTGTCCATTTGGAAGACCCATTTGTGACCAAGCTTTAACTTCCTGACTGATGTCTTCAGATGTTGCTTCAATATATCCACATAATTTTCCTTCCTCATGATGCCATCCATTTTGTGAAGTGCACCAGTCCCTCCTGCAGCAAAGCACCCCCACAACATGATGCTGCACACCGTGCTTCACGGTTGGGATGGTGTTCATCAGCTTGCAAGCCTCCCCATTTTTCCTCCAAACATAATGATGGTCATTATGGCCAAACAGTTCTATTTTTGTTTCATCAGACCAGAGGACATTTCTCCAAAAAGAACAATCTTTGTCCCCATGTGCAGTTGCAAACCCTAGTCTGGCTTTTTTTTAATGGCTGTTTTGGAGCAGTGGCTTCTTCCTTGCTTAGCGGCCTTTCAGGTTATGTCGATATAGGACTCGTTTTTACTGTGAATATAGATATTTTTGTACCTGTTTCCTTCAGCATCTTCTCAAGGTCTTTGCTGTTGTTCTGGGATTGATTTGCACTTTTTGCACCAGAGTACATTCTTCTCTAGGAGACAGAACACTTCTCCTTCCTGAGCGGTATGACAGCTGCGTGGTACCTTCAGCCGTTTGGATATTGCTCCTAAGGACGAACCAGACTTGTGGAGGTCTACAATTTTTTTTCTGGGGTCTTGGCTGATTTCTTTAAGATTTTCCCATGATGTCAAGCAAAGAGGCACTGAGTTTGAAGGAAGGCCTTGAAATACATCCACAGGTACACCTCCAATTGACTCAAATTATGTCAATTAGCCTATCAGAAGCTTCTAAAGCCATGACATAATTTTCTGAAATTTTCCAAGCTGTTTAAAGGCACAGTCAATTTAGTGTATGTAAACTTCTGGCTCACTGGAATTGTGATACAGTGAATGATAAGTAAAATCATCTGTTTCTAAACAATTGTTGTGTAATGCACAAAGTAGATGTCCTAACCGACTTGCCAAAACTAGAAGTTTGTGGAGTGGTTGAAAAACGCGTTTTTAATGACTCCAACCTAAGTTTTTTTGAACTTCCCGACTTCAACTAACTCCAGCCAGTAATCAAGTCGGACATTTCAGAGTTTCCTAGTTCCAACTAGCGCATGAACACAGCATTAATGCTGAGTTCAAAATAACCAGGTTCTCGAGTTGGAATTCCTTGTTGGATGACTTTTCACATCGATTTTTCCCAGTTGGAGCTCGTTTTTTTCCGAGTTCGCAGTTGTTTTGAAAGCACGGAAGTCAAAAGTCTGAGGTTTCCGATTTCCCAGTTCCCGAGTTGTTTTGAACGCGGCAATATGCCCAAACTTGCGGTTCTCCGACGCCATCACAGACCAGCCCCCTTTACTGAGGTGTTGTTTTTGTCAAGTTCAATGTATATTTGTTGCGCCTTCTAAGAGTAAAGATGAACTTAGTAGATGTGTTGAGAAATGCGTTTACATTTATATATAAGAAAGCCCAGCTCTGGGCTGTAGGTGGTGGTATTACTGTTGTCGCACTTGGTCTTGGATATAAGTTTCTACTAAGGCCTGATAAACTTAACCGTGTGGGAGTTGTGTCACAGCTACTCATTCACCCACTGAAGTCGGGTAGAGCTGTGTCCGTGGCCCTTGCAGAATGTCAACCGATCGGGTTGAAGTACGGTGAACTTCGAGATAGGTTAGTAACATTTTATTCGGACTGTTTCCTCATATATTATTGCAATATGTTTTTTACAAGTCGCTAATGCACTCCTTGTACTGGTCCCAAACGTTACATAAGCCATGTCAACAGCAACTGTATTTTATGTTGTCATCATCCTTTCTCACATGTATTGCTCGAAGTAATTGCATGTTGCCTAACCCTAACAATAACAAATAGAATATTTAAGTAAAAGATCAGAACATGCCATGGAAATGTTGTGGTGGTGATTCTGATGAGGTACCACTTAACAATGTACAGATCCGGTCAAATATATTGGCACCTTGCACTTTTCAAATGGAGGTCAATGAGGCAGAATGTTCTGTTCTGTAAAATAGGCTACTAAAATCGTTCCAATCCTGATTTTAAAAGGCAAATGCAGTCTAGACGCTGATTTTAGGGCCATGCGGACCTCTGGGAGCAGAGGGGAGGGAGGGAGGGGGGGAGAACGCTCTTTGTTTGGCTGGCTGGCATTATGGAGAGCCAATGATGAATATAAATGAATATAAACCCTCCATGGCAGATGTGAGCCACGGTCGGCCATAGTGGCATTCCTCAGAAAAGCAGTCCTCCGTAGGAAAGAATGGGCAGATTCGATTATGCTGTGCCACACGCAGAGCACCGGGTGGCACAGTGGTGTAATGCACTGCATCTCAGTGCAAGAAGTGTCACTACAGTCCCTGGTTCAAATCCAGGCTGTATCATATCCGGCCGTGATTGGGAGTCCCATTGGGCAGCACACAATTGGCCCAGTGTCGTCCGGGCTAGGCCGTCATTGTAAATAAGATTTCTTTCTTAACTGACTTGCCTAGTTAAATTACATTTTATAAAAGGCCTGTTACGTCATCAGACAAAAGAGGGGAGGGAGGAGCGCCCTTCTCAAATCAAACAGTAATCTGTGCCATTTTGTCAACAAGGCTGCATAGTGCATCATCCAGAATCCAATCTCTTTTCCATAAAATAAATGTTAGAATTTTCTTACTCGTTTTCATTGAGAAGGTTGATAAAGCTTAAAAGCAATCACTTTTCCATGTGAAAACACATAAATATACTCATTACTCTACGTGCTCCTACTTCACATTGTTTTTAGCTGACTTTGCCATGGGTTTTGAACGGGGCACCTGGCTCACGTCCGGGAGGCAGCCCGGTTCCAAAACGAGTGGAATCAACTTTAACCCATTGCAAAACCTGCCTACATGGGCTCCGTGTGAGAGTAATTGAACCCACAACATGTAGTTCCATAGTATTTCATTTAAATGTTTCAAGGAGAAATTGTATGTATTTAAGTATTTGTTGTTGTTGTAGTGGGGACAGTAACATTAATACTTGAAAAAAAATTATACTTTAAATAAATCGTTTTTATATTAAAAAAAATATATTTTTATGTTTAGCTCCCATAATATAATTATGCATTAAGGTGTCTGTAATATAATACATGAGGCAAAAACAAATGTAGACATTAATAAATGCATTTCTTTAGCTTCCAAAATATTTTTTTACAGTGGTGGGGGAGTTAGGTAACTGCTGTTGTCTTGACATGAAACTAGAGTTTTAATACCATACTGAGCTCGTGCATAGCAGCGAATTCTTGCATAACATGTGTTTTGTAGAATGTTAAATCAAATAGAATGTTATTGGTCACATGCGCCAAATACAACAGGAAATACTTACGAGCCCATTCCCAACAATGCAGAATTAAAAAGACAAATATTTGCTAAATAAAAAAGGAAATAGTAACACAATAAGACTATATACAAGGAGTACTAGTACTGAGTCAATGTGCAGGGGTACGAGGTAATTGAGCTAATACAGTATTTACATGTGGGTAGGGGGAAAAGTTGACTAGGCAATCAGGAAATATAATAAACAGAGTAGCTGTGTATTTGATGTGTGAGCGTATGTAGTGTGCTGGACTGTCCGTGTATGTGTGTGAATCAGAGTGTGCATAGAAAAGAAAGTCCCCTATTGACTGAGGTGACTGAAGCGAGGTGATAATGGCTGCCCCCCTTTGTTTTAATGCAGGCACTGGCTGGTGATCACTGAGGATGGCCACATGGTGACGGGAAGGCAAGAGCCTCGCCTGGTGCTGGTGTCGTTGACCAGTAAGGGGGGACAGATGTGTCTGAATGGACCTGACATGGAGCAGCTGAGGTTCCCTGTTCTGCAGCCTGACAATCCCATCATCAACTGCAGGGTGTTTAGCAGCGACATCCAAGGCAGGGACTGTGGCGACGAAGTGTCTAACTGGCTCACCAGCTACCTGGCTGCTGGAAAAACCTTTCGCTTGGTGCACTTTGAGCCCCACATGAAGCCCAGGAGGCCAGCAGAGATAGAGTCTCTCTATCCTCAGAGGGAAAAGATTGCGTACCCCGATTGTGGCCCGATAATGTTGCTGTCTGAAGCCTCTGTGAAGGATCTAAACAGCAGGCTGGAGAATGACGTCACAGTTGCACGCTTTCGACCAAATGTCATTGTGAGCAGTTGCGAAGCCTTTGATGAGGATTCTTGGGAAGACATCCAGATTGGTGATGTGCGGATGCACCGTGTGATGGCGTGCGGAAGGTGCATCTTCACCACGGTCGACCCTGAAACAGGGGTCATCAGTAGGAAACAGCCACTGGAGACACTAAAAAACTACAGGCTGTGTGATGAAGCCGAGAAGCACATCTATAAGACATCGCCACTGTTTGGACAGATGTACACCGTCAGCAAGACTGGGATCCTGCAGGTTGGAGATGTGGTGTACAAGATAAGCCACTGAGATGGATGGAGGACTTATCCACAGTTCCAGTCTGTTTGTGCTATCATGACAATTCCTTGTCATGTCTGGCTTGACAAGGACATCAATGGAGTGGGGGAAAAGCACACACATATCTGGGAGCAGCCTTTGTAAAGGTCACAGTGTTTCCTGTCACAAAATAAAGTAAAGGTTAAAATAAGCCTTTTTTGCCAGATCAGATATGATTATTAAATGTTAATAGAAATATGAAAAATAAATTCCGCACACTTTGATTGAACATTATAGATGGGTTTTATGTTCTATATTGTATGAGCACAAATACTTGCAACATTTATCATGAGTCTGATGAAGGCCATTGACTGCCAAGATGTCACAATTTGTAATATTTAGAAAAATAAAGTACCACATTTTTAATTGCGAGCGAGAGTTGCGCCTTTTCCTTCCTGATGTAATGTTTATCATGGAAAACAAAACCAAACGGACATTTGTTGATCTTTAACACCTATCAAATGCATTTTGTTCAGAAATAGTTTTCCCCGTCATTTGTTCCAAGAAAGGCTGAAATGATTAAGTGATGACTTATGATTTACGTTCTGTTATAATCTCCACCCGGCACAGCCAGAAGAGGACTGGCCACCCCACATATGCTCTCTCTAATTCTCTCTTTCTTTCTCTCTCTCGGAGGACCTGAGCCCTAGGACCGTGCCCCAGGACTACCTGACATGATGGCTCCTTGCTGTCCCCAGTCCACCTGACTGTGCTGCTGCTCCAGTTTAAACTGTTCTGCCTTATTATTATTCGACCATGCTGGTCATTTATGAACATTTGAACATCTTGGTCATGTTCTGTTATAATCTCTACCCGGCACAGCCAGAAGAGGACTGGCCACCCCACACAGCCCGGTTTCTTCCTAGGTTTTGGCCTTTCTAGGGAGTTTTTCCTAGCCACCGTGCTTTTACACCTGCATTGTTTGCTGTTTGGGGTTTTGGGCTGGGTTTCTGTACAGCACTTTGAGATATCAGCTGATGTACGAAGGGCTATATAAATAAATTTGATTTGATTTGATTTACCATATCAACAGTGCTGAAACAAACAGTATCAGATAAAGTGTGTTAACTTCACATTCATGCAGTGACATTGTAGCCAAGTCCTTCCAGAGTTCTGAGCAGTTAACACAGGAATTAAATAGTTTTATTTGGACATGATAGTTGTTTTTACATTCATAGCCAAGATATCCTTTAAGAAGGTACACAGTGTGTTACGTGGTTTCCTGACACAAACTCCTTTTTCCTCACAGATTCAGTCTGGCTAGTCACAATCGGGACGATTCAGAGTTGAAATAAGCACCTGCAACTCGGAATTGGGAGACTTGGGTGAGAATTTAAGTTAAGCACACAGATCTCAAGTCTGAATCCTGTCCAACTTCTCTTGCTCCCGAGCTTCCAGATAAATGCATTTTTCTTAGCACTGACAAACACAATGTCTTCTTAAAATAACTGCAACCATGACTTTTGTACAGTGCATAAGATGAGCAGATCTGGTGTTAAGATTTGTCTGCTCAATTCAAATTTCCAAACGTGCAATATATCCTAACGTGAAATGTCCATAATATGTAATATGACTGTCAGTCATGGGCCTTGATGTTGTCCCAGACCCGCACCACGTCTAGGCAGTCGCTCAGGGCTTCTATCAGAGATAAGGCTGCCTCCAGCTGGGCTTGTGGAAGCTGCGTGGGTGTGTGGGACACAAACTCCAGGCCAGCGGACACAGTGCGCACACCCAGTTCTTCCAGCGAGGTCCGCACCTTCTTCAGCTCTGTCATGTCACACACAAACTGACAGAGAGAGAGAGAGAGAAAGTAATGTATTGATGCTGGATAGGACACTAGTTCAAGGGTGTACAACTCAGACCCGAGGTCAGGTTTTAATTTGTCCCTGGCACAATGTTTCCTTGTTCAACTTATGTTATACATTGATGTGAAAACCCCTGGGTTGTGTTCATTAGGGTGTTCTAAAATGGTTTGCAATGGAATAATCATCCAGGTAGCCCCTATTTCAATCAATTTCCCCCCATGTTTGGTGGCTAATGAACACAGCCCTGGATTTTCCATAGTCCAGCAGGTCTGCAGCCCTCGAGGGCCAAATCAGTGCTCTCCTGCATGTATTGACCCTAACCACGTCTCACCTGTAGGAGGGACTTATCATCCTCATCCTCTGTTTCTTGGACGTCCTCGGCTCCCGCCTCGATGGCCAGTTCCAGAGCTCGTTCAGACGACACACCCTGCCCCTGTGCCACCACCACCCCCTTCCTGCTGAAGTTATGACGCACCCCGTCACACAGCGCTGCCCTGTGGACAAACACAGAAAAATAAACTATGGATCAGTAAACAGACTCTGGCTCTCTGACATAGTTTTCATTATGTTGCGAGTAATGGCATTATCTAAACTGAACATAAGAAACACTTAAAACATTTAACAACACCCCCAGTCCCTGGTCTGACCCGTGTTTGCTGAGCAGATGTTTGAGGTCCTGGTGACTTCGGGTGTTGTTGTCAGTTAGCATATCGATGAGCAGCATGCAGCCACCAGGCCCCCTGGCTTCATACGTGTGCTGGGTTCCTGCCTTGGACTTTTCCTGAGAAGAGGACAAAAGCAGAGGTGTGGAATTGAGTATGATTCGAAACACAAATGTTTCATGAGCTGAAATAAAAGATCACAGAAATGTTCCATATGCACAAAAGATTATTTGTCTCAAATTTGTTTACATCCCTGTTAGTGAGCATTTCTCCTTTGCAAAGATAATTCATCCACCTGACAGGTGTGGCATATCAACAAGTGATCGTTACACAGGTGGACATTGTGCTGGGGACAATAAAAGGCTACTCTAAAATGTGCAGTTTTGTCACACAACGCCACAGATGTCTCAAGTTGAGGGAGCATGCAATTGGCATGCTGACTGCAGGAATGTTCACAAGAGCTGTTGCAAGAAAATTGAATGTTTATTTCTCTACCATAAGCCACCTCCGTCTATTTAGAGAATTTGGCAGTACGTCCAACAGGCCTCAACCGCAGACCACGTATAACCATGCCAGCCCAGGACCTCCACATCCAGCTTCATCACCTGTGGGATCGTCTGAGACCAGCCACCCGGACAGCTAATGAAACTGTGGATTTGCACAACTTAAGAATTTCTGCACAAACTGTAAGAAATCTTTAGACACACCAGGGTCTTGACCTGACTGCAGTTCAGCGTCTTAACCATCTTCAGTGGGCAAATGCTCACCTTTGATGGCCACTGGCACGTTGGAGAAGTGTGCTCTTCATGGATGAATCCCGGTTTCAACGACGTCAGCGTGTATGTTGTCGTGTGGTTGAGCGGTTTGCTGATGTGAATAGAGTCCCCCATGGTGGAGGTGGGGTAGTTCCCGCCAATATCCAGCAACTTCGCACAGCCATTGAAGAGGAGTGGGACAACAATCCACTGGCCACAATCAACAGCCTGATCAACTCGATGTGAAGGAGATAATCGGGCTGCTTGAGGCAAATGGTGGTCACACCAGATACTGACTGGTTTTCTATCCATGCCCCTACTTTTTTAAGGTATCTGTGACCAAAAGATACACATCTTTATTCCCATTCATGTGAAATCCATAGATAAGGCCCTAATGAATTTATTTAAATTGACTGATTTCCTTACATTAAACGCAGTAAAATCTTTGAAATTGTTGCATTTATATTTTTGTTCAGTGTAATTGTATCATAATGCATTATATCCGAGTGTTACAAGTGTTACAAAAACATTTCACTTTAATCATTCCGTCAACTTACCGCTCCCTTGATGGCAGCTTCTATGGACAATTTGGGCATGTTCTTGCCTCGGCATTGCTCCACTACATTTGCCAATGCTAGATTGAATTCTGGATTACTAGATCCTCCTTCTGTAGAAAACAGAATTAACAAGCAAATCTGGTTGATGCAGCACCAAGTCAAAGTATTCCACATAATGCTCACATATAGTGCATTGAATTGGAGCAAACAAGTTGTCAGTCAAGCTTACCTTTGACTGCAATTCTTATCATCATCCCAAACTTCATGAACATTCGACTCCGGGCTGCATCTTTGGGTCCTTTTATATTTTTCACCTTAGACCACTTATTATGACCAGCACACAAGTTAGAGCACAGATGTAGTGTTCTCACAGGATGGGTTGTCCAAAGAGGGTAGCGACATGACACCGTCAGGTTTGTGCGGACTGGACGAATCCTTGCGCCCATATAATTGTTGGCGGTCAAGTGGGCATGTCGACGTAAACACAGAGGCAAGAAACCCCTCAACACCACTGCCCATCCCATTGCCCTGAGTCAGAAAATTAAAATGTAAGGGCATTGCATTTACAAACAGTAGTATATGTTTGGTATACATGCGAGAACCAGAAGAAACACGTGGACGTATGTTCAAATGAAAAAAAATAGCTTATGACAGTTGCCTCGCTTTTATGTAACACAAAAAAACTACATTTGTTAAGCTTAGCTAGCTAGCTAATGTTACTACTTGCTGTTAAGAAGACCACATAAAAAGTACCTACATTTGATAAGCTTAGCTAGCGGACGTTACTACTTGCTGCTAAGAAGACCGTATGTCTGCTATCTTACTAGCTATAATGCCTGTTCCTAATGGAAAACGTATGAATTATTGAATGTATCACATTTTCCGTAAACGTACACTTTATAAAGAGTAAGTGTTGGTGTCCTTTGAGGTCAAATTGACGCTTCCGGGTTGTCTAGTGACGAAAGAAGCGGACCTTTCAAAATAAAAGTCCGCCACCTAAAGCTTTACTGTTGCCACAAGAGGGCGACAGACAATATTTCCAACAGTAAATGTTATCGTCAGCATGTGTATAGACATTATTTAAAGTGTGTCTTTTGGTCGTAAAAAAAACAAGCCAACATTTCTTACAGCCTCTCAAAATGTCTTTGTGATAAAATTGGAGGTAAAGTAATGCACATTGTTTTGTTATAATCATGTTAACGCCAGTTTCTAAGATTTAATTTCCATTAAATACATAGATTTTGAGTGATATAAAAAACAAGAACCATCTTCATTGTTAATGTTTTTGTTGTAGAGAACTTTAAAAGCTAATTATTTGTATGACTTCAAATCTTTTTTTAGAGTAATACATTGTTCCCATTGAATGACATTGTTGTTTTAAGCATGTGAAAATGTAATGGGATGCATTTGCTCCATGGTGTATGTTTTTCGTGTGTGGCCTCCGTCTTTGATGGACTATGGCTGTTCTGATGATATACATTCTAAGAGATAACTATGGCCTTTTGAACAGAGCATATTTAGAGAAGGAGAAAAATAGATACTGAGGGAATAGAGAACAAACCTGAGATACTGAGTCACCCGGAGAGGCAGCTAGGGAGAGTAGTCTACACAGCAGAAAAGGAGGTGTGGAGGGAGAGAGAAACACAGAGAGAGATACATGATGGGGATTGTTGGCTGCACCAGGCAAGCAAAGAGTTAACTGAGGTGGAACGCCAAGAGGACAGCCCATTCCCACAGTCAACAATGGAAGGAGCTGCAGTAGATGAGCAGCTCTCCTACTCTTCCCTCCTCCCCTTACTAACTAATATCATGCTCACACAAAGGAACATGGCAAAGGTACTCATCCCTGAGATACATGAGGAATTCCATACCTAGTCACTGGGACCTGACCTTACCAATGGTCATTGTTCACAAGAGAAGCACTACATGCAGAATATTGCAAAAAGAGAAGAGAGTTCGCATTGGAAGACTACCAGTGGTTAAAGAGAATCCTTTACTTAACTTCCACAACTGATTCTATTTTCACTCTCAGCTGTGCGGGAGAAGCTGGACGTTTTGATTGAATAACTTCCCATCCAACAATGCCATGGTTCATGTGGTGCCATTCATGAGAAGTATAGAAGGATCACCTCCTGCCTAAGCGTTTAGCCTCTTTGTGAAACAAAGTTACGACATCATCATCGCTGTCAGTGAGACGTGTGCAGGCACCAAGGTAATAGGAGCGGCAATGGGACACAGCCTCGAGGACCACCACTCTACATGTTTCGGGGGACGTTTCCCTTCGCTGCACCCTAGAGAGGATAAGGAGTTGTGAGCAGGGGGTGTCTTGGTGATTAAAAGTTTTGGTTCAGGTTGAAGGTCAAAAGGAAGTCATGGTGTCCGTGGGGAGAATCAGAATTGTTCTCTGCTGCGTATTGATGAATGTCAGTGCAGTGGTAAGTATCCTATCCATCTAACTGCTAAATCATTTGTATTGATTAATTGAATTGATTGATCGATTCATTCATTCATGTATTAGCAATTTTTAAGAAAGCATTCAATGTATTTCGGCAACACTTTATAATATGAGTAAGACGCTATAAATGCTTTATATATTACCACATGCTCACATTATCAAATGCTTATTAATGTTTCCAAGTAATGAAATACATATTTATTAATAGGAAGCTTATTAGGCCTAATTTGTTTTTCTCCTGTAAGACACTGATCATGTGTGATATTAACTGATTATCTACAACGCACATGAGATGGAGATAGACCTATGTTGGATATGCTTTTACAAATATTCAGATAGCTGCCACTGTATAATTGAGAAGTGCCTCATTGTTGAAACAATGTAGTCAGTGATCATACTGTATTATGCCACAGGCTGCACGTTGCTGCTGTTCCACTTTTGACAAACCTCTTATGAAAGGACTTTTCAAGTTTTCACCCAACCTCTTCCATTCACAACTATGACAGAAAATATCATGCATATTTCACACCATGTTTGAATGCCATGAAATGGTAAGTAGCTACGTTGCATTTGATGACCTGTGTGGCTCAGTTGGTAGAGCAGGGTGCTTGCAACGCCAGGGTTGTGGGTTTGATTCCCACGGCAGACCAGTATGAAAAATGTACGCTCCGGATAAGAGTGTCTGCTAAATGACCACATTTAAATGACATAAAAAATAATAAGTGCATTAAATTTGATGTGTAATACTGTTGCTGAGGCATTTCATCTTCTGAGTATATCATATGTTCTGGGAAGCCAGTCATCAATAAGACAAAAAAATCAATAACTCACGTAATTGATGTGGATTGATATTAAAATAAATAGTCAATTGAGTAGTTATCCATGCAAACATGAATAAATAGTCAATTGACTTACTAGTTAGTTATCCA